>NC_072452.1:13295278-13595278 GCF_027596085.1 Anoplopoma fimbria
GTTAGCAGTGTTGGTAGAATTTGTATGTCTCGTATTTATTTACTTAAATACGAGACATACCAGAGGTTTAAACTGAACATTATAACAAATAAATATGCACAAGGAAGGATAGACACATTCTTACTGCTTGAGTCCCATTTTAGCATTTATTATATAAACTGCATGTATTTTAAGAGTGCAAGAAAATCCACGAGAAGCATCATGACACTGAGCTGTAAGCTGGTGAGGATACAAACACATAAGCCATATTTGTTCTAGTTTCTGTGCTTTTTGACGCAGTGCAGTCAGACACAATTAAACTTGCCAAATCAATTCACACTCTCATTTGGTAATCCGCATGAATAATGACTAGCTTGTTTGCATGAGCGTGTGTGTGTATCAACAGCAGGTGGGAAACCCTAGAAAATACTGCAGGACATTCTGAGAAATGAGGAGAAAAAAAGGAGGAGGGAAGAAAGAGGAAAAATAGCATCAGTGTCCTAATTTACTACTCTCATCGCACGTCACCCAACCCCCCCCACCCCTCCGATCTTTTTCTTTGTTCTTTGCCTCCCATTATCTACTCTGCATTTCTGTCGACACATAAAGCTTATTTAAGGGGTCAAAATCCTTTCATTTCTTCATTATATTTCTATCATCCTGTCCATCTTTCCCATCTCTCTTGTGAAAGTCAGATAGCCAGACATTCTCTGCCCTAGATAAAATGGAGGTCTGTCAGTCTCCATTTGTGACCCCGCCTTTCCTCCCTCCATCCATCCATCCCTTCCCTGCCTTCCCTCCTCTCCCCCTTTATTGACCTCTCTGTATTTTCCATCTGAAGTGGTGGTGGAGGTACAGAGAGCAGTTTGTGTCATTCGTCTGTCTGTGTCCATAAAGCTCAAATATTCATGTGCCCGCTCCGCACCAAGTAACAACAGATGATGTCGGCCGGCAACAGACTCCCAGTTTCCATGGCAACCTCCTCCATCGGTCCCCACCCTCCCCTCCTCTCTCTGACTCAGTTGGGTGGTAGGGAGGGATGGTGGCGGCAGTGATTACCTCCCTGGTAACATGTAGCAACAGGGGGAGACATGTTAGCATCACAGGGAAAAGATCACTAGGAGGTGAGAGAGAATGACGTGAAGAGGGGGAGGAAAAGGGAAAAAACGACACATAATTAATGTTGGTTAGAGAGAAGCAGACGACAAAAGGAAAAAATGAAAGAGGTTTGGTAATTTGGGATTAAAAGAAAGACAAAAATAAATAAATCTCTAAACAGGGGAGGATCTACCCATCCGCCTGCCTCTCCTGGTCTCCTCCTCTGTCATGCCTCTTTGTCCTTTCTCTGCTTCTCTGCCCCCCCCCACCCCCCCCCACACACACACACACACACACACACACACACACACACACACACACACACACACATTAAGAAGCAGCCCGGCACAGGGACTGTAAGCTGCTTACTATAATACAGCTTCACAATGCCTCTTAATACTCCTCTTTTACCCCCCACCCACCCAGTCTGTCTGCAAAATGGATTGTAATGCAGTGTACTGCCCCCTATCCCCATGTTCTTCTTTACAGTGTTCTTCTTCTGTTATGTAGCTTTTCTGAGCGGGCGGTCGCAGCACGCCACCCTTCCTTTCTGCAGAACTATGGCTCTAGAATAGATTTGAATGCAGCACTTGACCGGTCTGTCCTTTACAATATCAATAGAGCAGTGAATCATACAGCCTGCATGGTCCAGCTGTGACTGTCCACAAGTCTGAGTTCGTTGTTGTTTACGGGCCTGATCTTTTCTTCTCATCGCCTCTGCTGCAATTCCTATTTTATGCCTGACTGAGTAACATCCATTGTGTTGTTCTCTGTTGAAGATGCACTGCCTTTTTAGCTGCAGCTCTAGTGAATTCACATCTGTGTGTCCTTTGTCTTTTTAGGTTATTTCTACCTCATCATTGTCTTTGTTTTTATTCCCAATCTTTTCTGTGGTTATGCCACCTCAGGCTCCATTTTAAGGTAAAACAGCAGAGAAGAAACCATCAAGGCTTAAAGACGAAATACAGTAAGCCCAGCATGTTGTGAGAAAGAACAAGCAAGCTGTAGGAAATAGACAGGGAGGACATGAAAAGGAGAATGAAATGCATAGAAGAGTGTCATTGACAAAGAAAAGACATATGAAGGGAAAGATGAGAGAAGAGAAAGAAACATGAGAGAGGAAACAAAGTGAGATAAAGCAGACAAAGAGGTGAGGAAAGCAGACGAGACAAGCAGGGAGTAAACGAAAAAAATCAAGGAATGTCATGTATGGGTGCTGATTTTAGCCAGCAGGAGGTAAGAGTAACCATGGTAACCAGGCAAAGGAGTGATGTCATTGCCTCAAATAGGGGTTTATTTTGGGGGGTTGTCAGTGCAATCTGTTCTTCACCCTCAGCAGTTTATTATCCCACATCAGGAGAAACATTTTAGTAAATTCAATTATTTTTTAATTTCTCCCTGAAAAAAAACCTTTTCATAGAAAAATACTGCAACATCTGCTCTAATATCCCATCATAGTTTTCCAGAACTGAAAAAGTGAGTCTTTAAATAGCTTATTTTTTACGACCAATTTAAATTTAAAAAATATAAAATCGAAAAAGCAGCAAATCTGATTTGGCATTTAAAAAAAAATGAAAATGAACTGTTATTAAAATTGTTGTTATTGTTTTCTGTGGATTAATCAACTACTGAACTATTAAGGAGTATATGTGTGTCCATGCCCCTTTTTCATATAGATCGAGGTCAACATAAAAAATCGGGACATCTGCACTCTTGTAATAATCAGCATCTGAGAGGGTCAGTACAAAATGCACTTGTAACATAATCCATCAACAATACAACTCATCTACATCTTTAGGTTTGTGACAAAAAGCATTGTGTGAGGTAGAAATATCTGTATCTGTTAGAATCTGCTCCATTTAACCTCTAAATGTCAGTGTGGATGTAGGCGGGTGTCTTCACCCCACATTCACCCTCTTCAGATGGGGTTATACTTTATTTAGGACACACACACACACACACACACACACACACACACACACATACACATGTAGACCACTTCCAGATATTTACTGCCCCCAGAGGAAATCAGACGGCTGCGGGCTCAGCTAATGTAGGTCGATACCTCCATCAATGAGTATGGACAGATAGGGGGCAGGAGGGACAAACACACACACACTTAAAGACACACACAAGAAAAAAGAGACTCTCTTGCTCCCTCCTTCCATAATATCATGAAAATGTAACCAGTGAACTTAAACACAACGTCTGGTGTGTGTGTGTGTGTGTGTGTGTGTGTGTGTGTGTGTGTGTGTGTGTGTGTGTGTGTGTGTGTGTGTGTGTGTGTGTGTGTGTGTGTGTGTGTGTGTGTGTGTGTGTGTGTGTGCGCACATGGACTCATAAACATACAGTAAACAAACATGATGATCTCTTCAGATGTGTCAGGGGCTCTGACCCTTGTGATTAGAGCCTGACTAGTCAAGGCAGACACAACAGCCTCAAGGGTTCGACGTGGATACCAGGGTCACTTCAACGTCTTCACATCAGTGTTACCATTCCATCTCTGTCTACTGTACCACCACAGTTTGTGCCAGTTTTTGTCTCATCAATAACAGCTATTCATTTCCATCTAAAAAAGGCCCTGCAAGAAGGTTTATGCCAACACAACAAAACACCTTGAGGAGAAGCTGGGACAAGGAGACAAACATCCTGACTGTCTTCTTTTATGAACCATAAACATTCAATATGAACCACATGAACATTACGAACCATGGCTCACACAGCACTACACTGAAGTGTAAGATTACAACACTAAACAGTGTGTCCACACTTTCTGTACTGCTACTGATTTCAACACCTCCACAAGAGCCTTTTTCCTATTTCTGTAACACACAAGGCACTTCCTACTTTTCCATAAGGTATTTGTTTACTATACAAGGAAGGGTAGGTATTCCTGACTGCTTGGTGGCAGTGAGAGAGAGAGCACTATGGTCATGAATGTGGCAGTGTGACCCCTTGGTGCTTATTGATATTCTGTTTGCATCAGCATTCAGCACAGCCTGAAGAGCAGAAAGACCCTCCTATACTAAATGGCTCTCATATTTAGGAGAGAAATCCTTCCCCCGGAGAGAGACGATGATTTGCTGGGATGAGCCATAACATTGTGTTTAAGGAAAGCACATTTTCAAAAAGGAAAATTGTGGTCGATGGCAGGATTCATATGTATTTGTGTGTGTTCAAGTGGTTTAGGGATTGTGGGGTTCATGATGAATTTGGGCAGTGTGAGATCAGCATGCCTTAGAAATGTAAGGGAGTTTGCAAAAAATGTTGACATAAACAAGTCTGAATGCATAAATACATGTTGGATCTGATATTTCTCACAGTTTCATCATAACTTGTTGACTGCAGAAGAAAAATAGCTAGTTTGCAATGCAATGGATGATGAGTAGAAGAGTAAAGTGAAGGAGCAAAAGGAGGCAAGAAAAGATATTGCAAAGTTCTCTTGACAATAGCCCCATCTGCTCTTTAATGGGATTTATTGCTTAGGTTCTCTCTCTCTGTCGGACGTCTTCAGATCTTGCACACACACACAACAACAAAATAAGATGATGCCAGTCACAGATGTTCATGCTGGTATGCAGGACATGCTGACTGTTTTTTTTTAGCAGACAAACATCACATTGTTTTAGTGCAAGCCATGCTTCACTTCCAGACGAAGAAACACACAAAGGAGATGCAAGCTGAAGACATATAGGCATACAAATCTTTTGACAGGCTGGGTTGGGGAAATAATTAGAAACAAAGGGAAGGAGGCAGCCAGGAAGAAGAGAACATAGAGGATGCAGGACAGGATGCATGGACATATAAGAAGAAACGGAATCATATATTGAAGCAAAACAACAGATAGGAATATTTATAGACACGGTGAACCAGACAGACTGACACAGATTTCAGCCTGTGACAGGCAGACAGTGTTTTTATCTCTGCACCCTGGTGCTTCAGGGTGATTCCTGCAGCCCTGTGATGATGTAGATGTCACTCAGCTGTGTGATGGCACAGCCAATCGGTTGACACTCACTGGCCCATGTTAATTGTCTGCTAATTGTGTGTCACATGAAGAGTGTTATACAAGCAAGCGAGTAATTTGATCAAAGGGATATTATTAAGATATGATGGCCGATGCATGGAGGGACACGTTTACACACTAAGAAGCAGGCGTATGAATTCATGCCCTTCCTTGCAGGCAAATTCAAAATGATGTAAATAAGCACACAAAGGAACAGACATATTCAGTACATATTCAAATATATCCAGTCATACAAGTACTAACATCCAAAGACAGTTAAGGTTTTTTTTTTTGCATTCTTCAGGAGTCCCTCAAATCCTGTTTCTCTGGAGTTCAAATGCCACAGTAGTGTGTATTTATCTCCTGTAGCAGCAGGGAAGTTGAGGAATGGCCAATCCAAACAAATGAAGTGAGGCTTTAATCCACAGTTCTCTGAAATGGAGACTTGGAGAAGCTGTGGAGTGTACAGCCAAGTTAGACACACATTAAACACATTTATTTCAGAACCCTGGCAATGTGGGGGTAATGACAGCCACAGAAATGCACACACAAAACTTCTGGGTCCGAGGAAAAGAAAAGTAAGACAGTTTGATGTAGAAGGGACGAGGAAATAGGAGGTTAGGGGGAAACTTACAAAATATAAACAACAATATGCTGTGTGCATATAAATCATTTGTTTTCTTCTCTCCACAGAGGTCACATCTCCTCTTCCACATCTAACGATCACTCCCTCCCTCCCTCCTCCAGGAGGCAGAGGGGTGGCAGACATGCACCGAGGTTCACTTTGCTACCTGGAGACCGACAGCCTCCCTCAGCCAGCCAATCAGACGCTGTGAAAAACAGACTCCTGCTCTACCATTGGTCTGCTGCTTCCAGGAACTCATTCCACTATCAATGGCTGTGTCATTGTGTCGTCTGGCAGCGCTGAAGCCAATTATACTGCCCCCTTTCTTTGTTCAGGCCTCTTTTCTCCAGCAGACCCCCCTCACACATATAAGGGCATACACGCAGACACACACGCATACAAATCACCCCCCGACTCCCTAGAATGTCACAGCAAGAGAATGAGGGAGTCTGGGAATCAGGAGGACCTGAAACTATAGTAATGAGACATCATTATAGATACATCGACCCTGCATCTTTGAACTGACCTTACCAGAATAAACCTCATAATTACAAAACCTAAAACCTAAATATGTTCACTCTCTTGATAACTTTAACCCTTTGGCGTAATTCTTCTACCGGTAGTCCAGGTTTTATCTATGCAACCCTGCCTCCTATACCATATTATATATCAACTTTTTTGCTTTCTATGAAATACCATACCATTACTTTTTTATGAATGATATCAAAAACTATACTATAAGTATTTTTGAGAAACAATAATTTGACTTTCTATGAAACACTATACTATGACTTGATTTTTTCCTTTTCGACAAACTATAGTATAAGTCGTTTTGACTTTTTATGTTATGTAATGTTATGTTAAAATCTGTGATGTTGTTTAAAAGATAATTCATGAATTTAAAGGGTTTACTAAAACTATTAAGTTATGAAAGAGTGAAATTTCATCTCATTTATCAGTGGTGAAAATGCTTAAATGGTGTCTTTCTTACATTGTTTACTTTGACATTGTTCCACATAGTATAATTCTACTTTCTTTTTTTTTTTACTTTCTTCCACATACTATGACTTTTTTATTACTTTTTTACATATAATACTGTGACGTTTTTCTGACAAATTATACTTTGAATTTTTATGACTTTCTTAGACTGACCATACTATGACTTTTTACGACTTTTTTCAACATACTATGCTAGAACTTTTTTATGATTATTCGATATTGACTTTTATACAACTTTTTTTTACATCCTATGCAATTACTTTTTTATGAGTTTTTTTCAACATCCAGTTCTTTGGCCTTTTTTAGACACACTATACTGACTTTTATGACTTTTTGAAGTACTATAACTTTTTTCAACGTACTTTACTATGACTTTTTTATCACTTTTTTACGACATACTATACTATGACTATTTTCAACATACTATACTATCACTCTTTCATCACTTTTTTGCGACATACTATACTATGACTATTTTATCACTTTTTTGTGACATACTATACTATGGCTGTTTTCGACATACTATACTATGACTATTTTCAACATACTATACTATGACTTTTTTATCACTTTTTTACGACATACAATAGTATGACTTTTTTTATCACTTTTTTACGACATACTATACTATGACTATTTTATCACTTTTTTACGACATACTATACTGTGACTATTTTCAACATACTATACTATGACTATATTCAACATACTATACTATCACTTTTTTATCACTTTTTTAGGACATACTATAGTATGACTATTTTATCACTTTTTTATATGGCATATTATACTATGACTATTTTATCACTTTTTTACGACATTTTTTACTATGACTTTTTTTTATGACATACTATACTATGACTATTTTATCTTTTTTTTATGACATACTATACTATGACTTTTTTATCACTTTTTTACGACATACTATACTATGACTATTTTATCACTTTTTTACGACATACTATACTGTGACTATTTTCAACATACTATACTATGACTATATTCAACATACTATACTATCACTTTTTTATCACTTTTTTAGGACATACAATAGTATGACTATTTTATCACTTTTTTATGACATACTATACTATGACTATTTTCAACATACAATACTATGACTATTTTATCACTTTTTTATGGCATATTATACTATGACTATTTTATCACTTTTTTACGACATACTATACTATGACTATTTTATCACTTTTTTACGACATACTATACTATGACTATTTTCAACATACTATACTATGACTATTTTCAACATACTATACTATGACTTTTTTATCACTTTTTTACGACATACAATAGTATGACTTTTTTATCACTTTTTTTTTATACTATGACTATTTTATCACTATGACTTTTTACGACATACATATACTGTGACTATTTTCAACATACTATACTATGACTATATTCAACATACTATACTATCACTTTTTTATCACTTTTTTAGGACATACTATAGTATGACTATTTTATCACTTTTTTAGGACATACATATTATGACTATTTTATCACTTTTTTATGACTATTTTATCACTTTTTTACGACATACTATACTATGACTATTTTATTTTTTTTTATGACATACTATACTATGACTTTTTTATCACTTTTTTACGACATACTATACTATGACTATTTTATCACTTTTTTATGACATACTATACTATGACTATTTTCAACATACTATACTATGACTATATTCAACATACTATACTATCACTTTTTTATCACTTTTTTAGGACATACAATAGTATGACTATTTTATCACTTTTTTATGACATACTATACTATGACTATTTTCAACATACAATACTATGACTATTTTATCACTTTTTTATGGCATATTATACTATGACTATTTTATCACTTTTTTACGACATACTATACTATGACTATTTTATCATTTTTTTATGACATACTATACTATGACTTTTTTATCACTTTTTTACGACATACTATACTATGACTATTTTATCACTTTTTTACGACATACTATACTATGACTATTTTCAACATACTATACTATGACTATTTTCAACATACTATACTATGACTTTTTTATCACTTTTTTACGACATACAATAGTATGACTTTTTTTATCACTTTTTTACGACATACTATACTATGACTATTTTATCACTTTTTTACGACATACTATACTGTGACTATTTTCAACATACTATACTATGACTATATTCAACATATTATACTATCACTTTTTTATCACTTTTTTAGGACATACTATAGTATGACTATTTTATCACTTTTTTATATGGCATATTATACTATGACTATTTTATCTATACTATGACTATTTTTACTTTTTTTACATACTATACTATGACTATTTTATCTTTTTTTTATGACATACTATACTATGACTTTTTTATCACTTTTTTACGACATACTATACTATGACTATTTTATCACTTTTTTACGACATACTATACTGTGACTATTTTCAACATACTATACTATGACTATATTCAACATACTATACTATCACTTTTTTATCACTTTTTTAGGACATACTATAGTATGACTATTTTATCACTTTTTTATATGGCATATTATACTATGACTATTTTATCACTTTTTTACGACATACTATACTATGACTATTTTATCTTTTTTTTATGACATACTATACTATGACTTTTTTATCACTTTTTTACGACATACTATACTATGACTATTTTATCACTTTTTTACGACATACTATACTGTGACTATTTTCAACATACTATACTATGACTATTTTCAACATACTATACTATGACTTTTTTATCACTTTTTTAGGACATACAATAGTATGACTATTTTATCACTTTTTTATGACATACTATACTATGACTATTTTCAACATACAATACTATGACTATTTTATCACTTTTTTATGGCATATTATACTATGACTATTTTATCACTTTTTTACGACATACTATACTATGACTATTTTATCACTTTTTTACGACATACTATACTATGACTATTTTCAACATACTATACTATGACTATTTTCAACATACTATACTATGACTTTTTTATCACTTTTTTACGACATACAATAGTATGACTTTTTTTATCACTTTTTTACGACATACTATACTATGACTATTTTATCACTTTTTTATGGCATATATACTATGACTATTTTATCACTTTTTTATTTTTACTATGACATTTTATGACTATTTTCAACATACTATACTATGACTATTTTATCACTTTTTTATGACATACTATACTATGACTATTTTCAACATACAATACTATGACTATTTTATCACTTTTTTATGGCATATTATACTATGACTATTTTATCACTTTTTTACGACATACTATACTATGACTATTTTATCACTTTTTTACGACATACTATACTATGACTATTTTCAACATACTATACTATGACTATTTTCAACATACTATACTATGACTTTTTTATCACTTTTTTTTTACGACTATACAATAGTATGACTTTTTTATCACTTTTTTACGACATACTATACTATGACTATTTTATCACTTTTTTACGACATACTATACTGTGACTATTTTCAACATACTATACTATGACTATATTCAACATACTATACTATCACTTTTTTATCACTTTTTTAGGACATACTATAGTATGACTATTTTATCACTTTTTTATGACATACTATACTATGACTATTTTCAACATACAATACTATGACTATTTTATCACTTTTTTACGACATACTATACTATGACTATTTTATCACTTTTTTATGGCATACTATACTATGACTATTTTATCACTTTTTTACGACATACTATACTATGACTTTTTTATCACATACATACTATATATGACTATTTTCAACATACTATACTATCACTTTTTTTATCATTTTTTTACAACATACTATACTATGACTATTTTATCACTTTTTTATGACATACTATACTATGACTATTTTCAACATACTATACTATGACTATTTTCAACATACTATACTATTTTTTTATCACTTTTTTAGGACATACTATACTATGACTATTTTATCACTTTTTTACGACATACTATACTATGACTATTTTCAACATACTATACTATCACTTTTTTATCACTTTTTAGGACATACAATAGTATGACTATTTTATCACTTTTTTATGACATTATACTATGACTATTTTCAACATACAATACTATGACTATTTTATCACTTTTTTATCAACATATCATACTATGACTATTTTATCACTTTTTTACGACATACTATACTATGACTATTTTATCATTTTTTTATGACATACTATACTATGACTATTTTCAACATACTATACTATGACTATTTTATCACTTTTTACGACATACTATACTATGACTATTTTATCATTTTTTTATGACATACTATACTATGACTTTTTTATCACTTTTTTACGACATACTATACTATGACTATTTTTATCACTTTTTTTTTCAACATACTATACTATGACTATTTTCAACATACTATACTATGACTTTTTTATCACTTTTTTACGACATACTATACTATGACTATTTTATCACTTTTTTACGACATACTATACTGTGACTATTTTCAACATACTATACTATGACTATATTCAACATACTATACTATCACTTTTTTATCACTTTTTTAGGACATACTATACTATGACTATTTTATCACTTTTTTACGACATACTATACTGTGACTATTTTCAACATACTATACTATGACTATATTCAACATACTATACTATCACTTTTTTATCACTTTTTTAGGACATACTATAGTATGACTATTTTATCACTTTTTTATGGCATACTATACTATGACTATTTTACTATTTTTAACATACTATACTATGACTATTTTATCACTTTTTTACGACATACTATACTATGACTATTTTATCACTTTTTTACGACATACTATACTATGACTATTTTATCATTTTTTTATGACATACTATACTATGACTATTTTCAACATACTATACTATGACTATTTTCAACATACTATACTATGACTTTTTTATCACTTTTTTACGACATACAATAGTATGACTATTTTATCACTTTTTTACGACATACTATACTATGACTATTTTATCATTTTTTTATACATACTATACTATGACTATTTTCAACATACAATACTATGACTATTTTATCACTTTTTTATGACATACTATACTATGACTATTTTATCATTTTTTTATGACATACTATACTATCACTTTTTTATCACTTTTTTACGACATACTATACTATGACTATTTTATCACTTTTTTACGACATACTATACTATGACTATTTTCAACATACTATACTATGACTTTTTTATCACTTTTTTACGACATACTATACTATGACTATTTTATCACTTTTTTACGACATACTATACTATGACTATTTTCAACATACTATACTATGACTATTTTCAACATACTATACTATGACTTTTTTATCACTTTTTTAGGACATACTATACTATGACTATTTTATCACTTTTTTACGACATACTATACTGTGACTATTTTCAACATACTATACTATGACTATATTCAACATACTATACTATCACTTTTTTATCACTTTTTTAGGACATACTATAGTATGACTATTTTATCACTTTTTTACATACTATACTATGACTATTTTATCATTTTTTTACACGACATACTATACTATGACTATTTTATCACTTTTTTATGACATATTATACTATGACTATTTTATCACTTTTTTACGACATACTATACTATGACTATTTTATCATTTTTTTATGACATACTATACTATGACTATTTTCAACATACTATACTATGACTATTTTCAACATACTATACTATGACTTTTTTATCACTTTTTTACGACATACAATAGTATGACTATTTTATCACTTTTTTATGACATACTATACTATGACTATTTTCAACATACAATACTATGACTATTTTATCACTTTTTTATGGCATATTATACTATGACTATTTTATCACTTTTTTACGACATACTATACTATGACTATTTTATCATTTTTTTATGACATACTATACTATCACTTTTTTATCACTTTTTTACGACATACTATACTATGACTATTTTATCACTTTTTTAGACATACTATACTATGACTATTTTCAACATACTATACTATGACTATTTTCAACATACTATACTATGACTTTTTTATCACTTTTTTACGACATACAATAGTATGACTTTTTTTATCACTTTTTTACGACATACTATACTATGACTATTTTATCACTTTTTTACGACATACTATACTGTGACTATTTTCAACATACTATACTATGACTATATTCAACATACTATACTATCACTTTTTTATCACTTTTTTAGGACATACTATAGTATGACTATTTTATCACTTTTTTATATGTCTTATTATACTATGACTATTTCATACACTTTATTTTCAACATACTATACTATGACTATTTTATCTTTTTTTTATGACATACTATACTATGACTTTTTTATCACTTTTTTACGACATACTATACTATGACTATTTTATCACTTTTTTACGACATACTATACTGTGACTATTTTCAACATACTATACTATGACTATATTCAACATACTATACTATCACTTTTTTATCACTTTTTTAGGACATACTATAGTATGACTATTTTATCACTTTTTTATGACATACTATACTATGACTATTTTATCACTTTTTTACGACATACTATACTATGACTATTTTATCTTTTTTTTATGACATACTATACTATGACTTTTTTATCACTTTTTTACGACATACTATACTATGACTATTTTATCACTTTTTTACGACATACTATACTATGACTATTTTCAACATACTATACTATGACTATTTTCAACATACTATACTATGACTTTTTTATCACTTTTTTACGACATACAATAGTATGACTATTTTATCACTTTTTTATGACATACTATACTATGACTATTTTCAACATACAATACTATGACTATTTTATCACTTTTTTATGGCATATTATACTATGACTATTTTATCACTTTTTTACGACATACTATACTATGACTATTTTATCACTTTTTTATGACATACTATACTATGACTATTTTCAACATATACTATACTATGACTATTTTCAACATACTATACTATGACTTTTTATCACTTTTTTTTTGACATACTATAGTATGACTATTTTATCACTTTTTTACGACATACTATACTATGACTATTTTATCACTTTTTTACATACTATACTATGACTATTTTATCACTTTTTTAATACATTTTATGACTATTTTCAACATACTATACTATGACTATTTTATCACTTTTTTATGACATACTATACTATGACTATTTTATCTTTTTTAACATACTATACTATGACTATTTTATCACTTTTTTACATACTATACTATGACTATTTTATCACTTTTTTACGACATACTATACTATGACTATTTTATCACTTTTTTACGACATACTATACTATGACTATTTTCAACATACTATACTATGACTATTTTCAACATACTATACTATGACTTTTTATCACTTTTTTACGACATACAATAGTATGACTTTTTTATCACTTTTTTACGACATACTATACTATGACTATTTTATCACTTTTTTACGACATACTATACTGTGACTATTTTCAACATACTAAACTATGACTATATTCAACATACTATACTATGACTTTTTTATCACTTTTTTAGGACATACTATAGTATGACTATTTTATCACTTTTTTTTTATATGACATTTATACTATGACTATTTTCAACATACTATACTATGACTATTTTATCACTTTTTTACGACATACTATACTATGACTATTTTATCATTTTTTTATGACATACTATACTATCACTTTTTTATCACTTTTTTACGACATACTATACTATGACTATTTTATCACTTTTTTACGACATACTATACTATGACTATTTTCAACATACTATACTATCACTTTTTTTATCATTTTTTTACAACATACTATACTATGACTATTTTATCACTTTTTTACGACATACTATACTATGACTATTTTCAACATACTATACTATGACTATATTCAACATACTATACTATCACTTTTTATCACTTATCACTTTTTAGGACGTACTATACTATGACTATTTTCAACATACTATACTATGACTATTTTCAACATACTATACTATGACTTTTTATCACTTTTTTATGGCATATTATACTATGACTATTTTATCACTTTTTTTATGGACATACTATACTATGACTATTTTATCACTTTTTTACGACATACTATACTATGACTATTTTATCTTTTTTTTATGACATACTATACTATGACTTTTTTATCACTTTTTTACGACATACTATACTATGACTATTTTCAACATACTATACTATGACTATTTTCAACATACTATACTATGACTTTTTATCACTTTTTTAGGACATACTATACTATGACTATTTTATCACTTTTTTATGACATACTATACTATGACTATTTTCAACATACAATACTATGACTATTTTATCACTTTTTTATGGCATATTATACTATGACTATTTTATCACTTTTTTACGACATACTATACTATGACTATTTTATCACTTTTATGACATACTATACTATGACTATTTTCAACATACTATATATGACTATTTTCAACATACTATACTATCACTTTTTTTATCATTTTTTTACAACATACTATACTATGACTATTTTATCACTTTTTTATGACATACTATACTATGACTATTTTATCACTTTTTTCACTTTTTTGACATACTATACTATGACTATTTTATCACATTTTTTTTACTATACTATGACTATTTTCAACATACTATGACTATTTTATCACTTTTTTACGACATACTATACTATGACTATTTTCAACATACTATACTATGACTATTTTATCACTTTTTTACATATTATACTATGACTATTTTATCACTTTTTTACGACATACTATACTATGACTATTTTATCACTTTTTTACGACATACTATACTATGACTATTTTCAACATACTATACTATGACTATTTTCAACATACTATACTATGACTTTTTTATCACTTTTTTACGACATACTATATACTTGACTTTTTTATCACTTTTTTATGACATACTATACTATGACTATTTTATCACTTTTTTTTACGACATACTATACTGTGACTATTTTCAACATACTATACTATGACTATATTCAACATACTATACTATCACTTTTTTATCACTTTTTTAGGACATACTATAGTATGACTATTTTATCACTTTTTTATGGCATACTATACTATGACTATTTTCAACATACAATACTATGACTATTTTATCACTTTTTTATGACATACTATACTATGACTATTTTATCACTTTTTTATGACATACAATAGTATGACTATTTTATCACTTTTTTATGACATACTATACTATGACTATTTTATCACTTTTTTACGACATACTATACTATGACTATTTTCAACATACTATACTATGACTTTTTTATCACTTTTTTACGACATACTATACTATGACTATTTTATCACTTTTTTACGACATACTATACTATGACTATTTTCAACATACTATACTATGACTATATTCAACATACTATACTATCACTTTTTTATCACTTTTTTAGGACATACTATACTATGACTATTTTATCACTTTTTTACGACATACTATACTATGACTATTTTCAACATACTATACTATGACTATTTTCAACATACTATACTATGACTTTTTTATCACTTTTTTACGACATACAATAGTATGACTATTTTATCACTTTTTTATGACATACTATACTATGACTATTTTCAACATACAATACTATGACTATTTTATCACTTTTTTATGGCATATTATACTATGACTATTTTATCACTTTTTTACGACATACTATACTATGACTATTTTATCATTTTTTTATGACATACTATACTATCACTTTTTTATCACTTTTTTACGACATACTATACTATGACTATTTTATCACTTTTTTACGACATACTATACTATGACTATTTTCAACATACTATACTATGACTATTTTCAACATACTATACTATGACTTTTTTATCACTTTTTTACGACATACAATAGTATGACTTTTTTTATCACTTTTTTACGACATACTATACTATGACTATTTTATCACTTTTTTACGACATACTATACTGTGACTATTTTCAACATACTATACTATGACTATATTCAACATACTATACTATCACTTTTTTATCACTTTTTTAGGACATACTATAGTATGACTATTTTATCACTTTTTTATGACATACTATACTATGACTATTTTCACATACTATTATGACTATTTTCAACATACTATACTATGACTATTTTATCTTTTTTTTATGACATACTATACTATGACTTTTTTATCACTTTTTTACGACATACTATACTATGACTATTTTATCACTTTTTTACGACATACTATACTGTGACTATTTTCAACATACTATACTATGACTATATTCAACATACTATACTATCACTTTTTTATCACTTTTTTAGGACATACTATAGTATGACTTTTTTATATGGACATATTATACTATGACTATTTTATCACTTTTTTATGACATACTATACTATGACTATTTTATCATTTTTTTATGACATACTATACTATGACTTTTTATCACTTTTTTATGGACATACTATACTATGACTATTTTATCACTTTTTTACGACATACTATACTATGACTATTTTATACTATACTATGACTATTTTCAACATACTATACTATGACTTTTTTATCACTTTTTTAGGACATACTATACTATGACTATTTTATCACTTTTTTTTTTATGACATACTATACTATGACTATTTTCAACATACTATACTATGACTATTTTACTATGACTTTTTATCACTTTTTTATGGACATACTATGACTATTTTATCACTTTTTTACGACATACTATACTATGACTATTTTATCACTTTTTTACATACTATACTATGACTATTTTATACTATTTTTATACTATGACTATTTTATACTTTTTAGGACATACTATGACTATTTTCAACATACAATAGTATGACTATTTTATCACTTTTTTGACATACTATACTATGACTATTTTCAACATACAATACTATGACTATTTTATCACTATTTTTTATACATATTATACTATGACTATTTTATCACTTTTTTACGACATACTATACTATGACTATTTTATCACTTTTTTACGACATACTATACTATGACTATTTTCAACATACTATACTATGACTATTTTCAACATACTATACTATGACTTTTTTATCACTTTTTTACGACATACAATAGTATGACTTTTTTATCACTTTTTTACGACATACAATACTATGACTATTTTATCACTTTTTTACGACATACTATACTGTGACTATTTTCAACATACTATACTATGACTATATTCAACATACTATACTATCACTTTTTTATCACTTTTTTAGGACATACTATAGTATGACTATTTTATCACTTTTTTATGACATACTATACTATGACTATTTTCAACATACAATACTATGACTATTTTATCATTTTTTTATGACATACTATACTATGACTATTTTATCTTTTTTTTATGACATACTATACTATGACTTTTTTATCACTTTTTTATGACATACTATACTATGACTATTTTATCACTTTTTTATGACATACTATACTATGACTATTTTCAACATACTATACTATGACTATTTTATCACTTTTTTATGACATACTATAATATGACTATTTTATCACTTTTTATGACTATTTATACTATGACTATTTTCACTTTTTTACGACATACTATACTGTGACTATTTTCAACATACTATACTATGACTATATTCAACATACTATACTATCACTTTTTTATCACTTTTTTAGGACATACTATACTATGACTATTTTATCATTTTTAACATACTATACTATGACTATTTTCAACATACTATACTATCACTTTTTTATCACTTTTTTAGGACATACAATAGTATGACTATTTTATCACTTTTTTATGACATACTATACTATGACTATTTTCAACATACAATACTATGACTATTTTATCACTTTTTTATGGCATATTATACTATGACTATTTTATCACTTTTTTACGACATACTATACTATGACTATTTTATCATTTTTTTATGACGTACTATACTATGACTATTTTCAACATACTATACTATGACTATTTTCAACATACTATACTATGACTTTTTTATCACTTTTTTACGACATACAATAGTATGACTATTTTATCACTTTTTTATGACATACTATACTATGACTATTTTCAACATACAATACTATGACTATTTTATCACTTTTTTATGGCATATTATACTATGACTATTTTATCACTTTTTTACGACATACTATACTATGACTATTTTATCATTTTTTTATGACATACTATACTATGACTTTTTTATCACTTTTTTACGACATACTATACTATGACTATTTTATCACTTTTTTACGACATACTATACTATGACTATTTTCAACATACTATACTATGACTATTTTCAACATACTATACTATGACTTTTTTATCACTTTTTTACGACATACTATACTATGACTATTTTATCACTTTTTTACGACATACTATACTGTGACTATTTTCAACATACTATACTATGACTATATTCAACATACTATACTATCACTTTTTTATCACTTTTTTAGGACATACTATACTATGACTATTTTATCACTTTTTTACGACATACTATACTATGACTATTTTCAACATACTATACTATGACTATTTTCAACATACTATACTATGACTTTTTTATCACTTTTTTAGGACATATTATACTATGACTATTTTATCACTTTTTTATGTCATACTATACTATGACTATTTTATCATTTTTTTATGACATACTATACTATGACTATTTTACACTTTTTATGACATACTATACTATGACTTTTATCACTTTTTTACGACATACTATACTATGACTATTTTATCACTTTTTTACGACATACTATACTGTGACTATTTTCAACATACTATACTATGACTATATTCAACATACTATACTATCACTTTTTTATCACTTTTTTAGGACATACTATAGTATGACTATTTTATCACTTTTTTATGACATACTATACTATGACTATTTTCAACATACAATACTATGACTATTTTATCACTTTTTTATGGCATATTATACTATGACTATTTTATCACTTTTTTACGACATACTATACTATGACTATTTTATCATTTTTTTATGACATACTATACTATGACTATTTTCAACATACTATACTATGACTATTTTCAACATACTATACTATGACTTTTTTATCACTTTTTTACAACATACTATACTATGACTATTTTATCACTTTTTTATGACATACTATACTATGACTATTTTCAACATACAATACTATGACTATTTTATCACTTTTTTACATATTATACTATGACTATTTTATCACTTTTTTACGACATACTATACTATGACTATTTTATCATTTTTTTATGACATACTATACTATGACTATTTTTTATACTATGACTTTTTCAACATACTATACTATGACTATTTTATCACTTTTTTACGACATACTATACTATGACTATTTTATCACTTTTTTACGACATACTATACTATGACTATTTTCAACATACTATACTATGACTATTTTCAACATACTATATTTTCAACATACTATACTATGACTATTTTATCACTTTTTTAGGACATACTATACTATGACTATTTTATCACTTTTTTATGACATACTATACTATGACTATTTTATCACTTTTTTACGACATACTATACTATGACTATTTTCAACATACTCACTATGACTATTTCAACATACTATACTATGACTTTTTTATCACTTTTTTAGGACATACTATACTATGACTATTTTCAACATACTATACTATGACTATTTTCAACATGCTATACTATGACTTTTTTATCACTTTTTTGCAACCTACCATACTATGACTATTTTATCACTTTTTTTGACATTATACTATGACTATTTTACATATACTATGACTATTTTATCACTTTTTTATGGCATATCATACTATGACTATTTTATCACTTTTTTAATACATACTATACTATGACTATTTTCAACATTTTATACATACTATGACTATTTTATCACTTTTTTAAGGCATATCATACTATGACACTTTTTTTTTATCATTTTAAACATACTACACCACTATCTGGGGGCTGTGGCGCAGTGGAGAGCAGCTTTAATCTCCATTCAGAGGATCGGCGGTTCGATACCCGGCTTCGGCAGTCGATGTGTCCCTGGGCAAGACACTTAACCCCAAGTTGCTCCAGAAGGCTTTGCCACCGGTGTGTTAATGGATGTTGTATGAATGTTAGAGTCTAATGGGCAGGTGGCACCTTGCATTTTAGCCCTGTCATGGGTGAATGATATGTAATGATATATAAATTAAGCTTTGAGCTATGTGAATGATATGTAATGATATATAAATTAAGCTTTGAGCTACTGATTGTAAGTCGCTTTGGATAAAAGTGTCTGCTAAATGACTGTAATGTAATGTATGACTTTTTTACGAGATACTGACTATGACTATTTTATCACTTTTTTATCACTTTTTTATGACATACTATAATATGACTATTTTCAACATACTATACTATGACTATTTTCAACATACTATACTATGACTTTTTTATCACTTTTTTACGACATACTATAGTATGACTATTTTATCACTTTTTTTGGCATACTATACTATGACTATTTTCAACTTTTTACTATGACATACTATACTATGACTATTTTATCAACATACAATACTATGACTATTTTATCACTTTTTTTTATACATACTATAATATACTATTTTATCACTTTTTTATCACTTTTTTACGAGATACTGACTATGACTATTTTATCACTTTTTTATGACATACTATACTATGACTATTTTCAACATACAATACTATGACTATTTTATCACTTTTTTATGGCATATTATACTATGACTATTTTATCACTTTTTTACGACATACTATACTATGACTATTTCATCACTTTTTTACGACATACTATACTATGACTTTTTTATCACTTTTTTACGACATACTATACTATGACTATTTTATCACTTTTTTACGACATACTATTGACTATTTTCAACATACTATACTATGACTATATTCAACATACTATACTATCACTTTTTTATCACTTTTTTAGGACATACTATACTATGACTATTTTATCACTTTTTTATGACATACTATACTATGACTATTTTATCACTTTTTTTATGACATACTATACTATGACTATTTTATCACTTTTTTATTTTTTACGACATACTATACTATGACTATTTTATCACTTTTTTACGACATACTATACTATGACTATTTTCAACATACTATACTATGACTTTTTTTCAACATACTATACTATGACTATTTTATCACTTTTTTATGACATACTATACTATGACTATTTTCAACATACAATACTATGACTATTTTATCACTTTTTTACATATTATACTATGACTATTTTATCACTTTTTTACGACATACTATACTATGACTATTTTATCATTTTTTTATGACATACTATACTATGACTATTTTCAACATACTATACTATACTATTTTCAACATACTATACTATGACTTTTTTATCACTTTTTTACGACATACAATAGTATGACTATTTTATCACTTTTTTATGACATACTATACTATGACTATTTTCAACATACAATACTATGACTATTTTATCACTTTTTTATGGCATATTATACTATGACTATTTTATCACTTTTTTACTATGACATACTATACTATGACTATTTTATCATTTTTTTATGACATACTATACTATCACTTTTTTATCACTTTTTTACGACATACTATACTATGACTTTTTTATCACTTTTTTACATACATACTATACTATGACTATTTTCAACATACTATACTATGACTATTTTCAACATACTATACTATGACTTTTTTATCACTTTTTACGACATACTATACTATGACTTTTTTATCACTTTTTTACGACATACTATACTATGACTATTTTATCACTTTTTTACGACATACTATACTATGACTATTTTCAACATACTATACTATGACTATTTTCAACATACTATACTATCACTATTTTCAACATACTATACTATCACTATTTTATCACTTTTTTACGACATACTATACTATGACTATTTTATCACTTTTTTACGACATACTATACTGTGACTATTTTCAACATACTATACTATGACTATATTCAACATACTATACTATCACTTTTTTATCACTTTTTTAGGACATACTATAGTATGACTATTTTATCACTTTTTTTTTTATGGCATATCATACTATGACTATTTTATCACTTTTTTAATACATACTATATTATGACTATTTTATCACTTTTTTAACATACTATACTATGACTATTTTATCACTTTTTTAAGGGATATCATACTATGACTATTTTATCACTTTTTTAAACATGCTACACCACTATCTGGGGGCTGTGGCGCAGTGGAGAGCAGGGTTAATCTCCATTCAGAGGATCGGAGGTTCGATACCCGGCTTCGGCAGTCGATGTGTCCCTGGGCAAGACACTTAACCCCAAGTTGCTCCAGAAGGCTTTGCCAGGTGTGTTAATGGATCTTGTATGAATGTTAGAGTCTAATGGGCAGGTGGCACCTTGCATTTTAGCCCTGTCAATGGGTGAATGATATGTAATGATATATAAATTAAGCTTTGAGCTACTGATTGTAAGTCGAGTGAATGATATGTAATGATATATAAATTAAGCTTTGAGCTACTGATTGTAAGTCGCTTTGGATAAAAGTGTCTGCTAAATGACTGTAATGTAATGTATGACTTTTTTACGAGATACTGACTATGACTATTTTATCACTTTTTTATCACTTTTTTATGACATACTATACTATGACTATTTTCAACATATTATGCTATGACTATTTTCAACATACTATACTATGACTTTTTTATCACTTTTTTACGACATACTATAGTATGACTATTTTATCACTTTTTTATGGCATACTATACTATGACTATTTTCAACATACTATACTATGACTTTTTTATCACTTTTTTTACGACATACTATACTATGACTATTTTCAACATACTATACTATGACTATTTTCAACATACAATACTATGACTATTTTATCACTTTTTTATGGCATACTATAATATGACTATTTTAATATGACATATTTTATGACTTTTTTATCACTTTTTTACTATACAATAGTACTATTTTATCACTTTTTTATGATATACTATACTATGACTATTTTCAACATACAATACTATGACTATTTTATCACTTTTTTATGGCATATTATACTATGACTATTTTATCACTTTTTTATGACATACTATACTATGACTATTTTATCATTTTTTTATGAC
Source organism: Anoplopoma fimbria (assembly GCF_027596085.1). Taxonomy (NCBI): domain Eukaryota; kingdom Metazoa; phylum Chordata; class Actinopteri; order Perciformes; family Anoplopomatidae; genus Anoplopoma; species Anoplopoma fimbria. The sequence continues at coordinate 13,319,536 of NC_072452.1, forward strand.
ATACTATACTATGACTTTTTATCACTTTTTTACGACATACTATACTATGACTATTTTATCACTTTTTTACGACATACTATACTGTGACTATTTTCAACATACTATACTATGACTATATTCAACATACTATACTATCACTTTTTTATCACTTTTTTAGGACATACTATAGTATGACTATTTTATCACTTTTTTATATGGCATATTATACTATGACTATTTTATCACTTTTTTACGACATACTATACTATGACTATTTTATCTTTTTTTTATGACATACTATACTATGACTTTTTTATCACTTTTTTATCACTTTTTTACGACATACAATAGTATGACTATTTTATCACTTTTTTACGACATACTATACTATGACTATTTTCAACATACTATACTATGACTTTTTATACTTTTTTCAACATACTATACTATGACTTTTTTATCACTTTTTTACGACATTATACTATGACTATTTTCAACATACTATACTATGACTATTTTATCACTTTTTTACATATTATACTATGACTATTTTATCACTTTTTTGGACATACTATACTATGACTATTTTTCACTTTTTTACGACATACTATACTATGACTATTTTCAACATACTATACTATGACTATATTCAACATTTATCACTTTTTTATCACTTTTTTACGACATACAATACTATGACTATTTTATCACTTTTTTATGGCATATTATACTATGACTATTTTATCACTTTTTTACGACATACTATACTATGACTATTTTATCTTTTTTTATGACATACTATACTATGACTATGACTTTTTTATCACTATTTTATCACTTTTTTATGACATACTATACTATGACTATTTTATCACTTTTTTACGACATACTATACTATGACTATTTTCAACATACTATACTATGACTTTTTATCAATGACATACAATAGTATGACTATTTTATCACTTTTTTATGACATACTATACTATGACTATTTTCAACATACAATACTATGACTATTTTATACTTTTTTCAACATATTATACTATGACTATTTTATCACTTTTTTATGACATACTATACTATGACTATTTTATCATTTTTTTATGACATACTATACTATGACTATTTTCAACATACTATACTATGACTATTTTCAACATACTATACTATGACTTTTTTATCACTTTTTTACGACATACAATAGTATGACTATTTTATCACTTTTTTTGACATACTATACTATGACTATTTTCAACATACAATACTATGACTATTTTATCACTTTTTTATGGCATATTATACTATGACTATTTTATCACTTTTTTACGACATACTATACTATGACTATTTTATCATTTTTTTATGACATACTATACTATCACTTTTTTATCACTTTTTTACGACATACTATACTATGACTATTTTATCACTTTTTTACGACATACTATACTATGACTATTTTCAACATACTATACTATGACTATTTTCAACATACTATACTATGACTTTTTTATCACTTTTTTACGACATACAATAGTATGACTTTTTTATCACTTTTTTACGACATACTATACTATGACTATTTTATCACTTTTTTACGACATACTATACTGTGACTATTTTCAACATACTATACTATGACTATATTCAACATACTATACTATCACTTTTTTATCACTTTTTTAGGACATACTATACTATGACTATTTTATCACTTTTTCACGACATACTATACTGTGACTATTTTCAACATACTATACTATGACTATATTCAACATACTATACTATCACTTTTTTATCACTTTTTTAGGACATACTATAGTATGACTATTTTATCACTTTTTTATGGCATATCATACTATGACTATTTTATCACTTTTTTAATACATACTATATTATGACTATTTTATCACTTTTTTAAGGGATATCATACTATGACTATTTTATCACTTTTTTAAGGGATATCATACTATGACTATTTTATCACTTTTTTAAACATGCTACACCACTATCTGGGGGCTGTGGCGCAGTGGAGAGCAGCTTTAATCTCCATTCAGAGGATCGGCGGTTCGATACCCGGCTTCGGCAGTCGATGTGTCCCTGGGCATGACACTTAACCCCAAGTTGCTCCAGAAGGCTTTGCCACCGGTGTGTTAATGGATCTTGTATGAATGTTAGAGTCTAATGGGCAGGTGGCACCTTGCATTTTAGCCCTGTCAATGGGTGAATGAATGTAATGATATATAAATTAAGCTTTGAGCTACTGATTGTAAGTCGAGTGAATGATATGTAATGATATATAAATTAAGCTTTGAGCTACTGATTGTAAGTCGCTTTGGATAAAAGTGTCTGCTAAATGACTGTAATGTAATGTATGACTTTTTTACGAGATACTGACTATGACTATTTTATCACTTTTTTATCACTTTTTTATGACATACTATACTATGACTATTTTCAACATATTATGCTATGACTATTTTCAACATACTATACTATGACTTTTTTATCACTTTTTTACGACATACTATAGTATGACTATTTTATCACTTTTTTATGGCATACTATACTATGACTATTTTCAACAGACTATACTATGACTATTTTATCACTTTTTTATGGACATACTATACTATGACTATTTTCAACATACTATACTATGACTTTTTTCAACATACATATACTATGACTATTTTATCACTTTTTTATGGCATACTATAATATGACTATTTTATCACTTTTTTACGACATACAATAGTATGGCTATTTTATCACTTTTTTATGATATACTATACTATGACTATTTTCAACATACAATACTATGACTATTTTATCATTTTTTTTATGGCATATTATACTATGACTATTTTATCACTTTTTTACGACATACTATACTATGACTATTTTATCTTTTTTTTATGACATACTATACTATGACTTTTTATCACTTTTTTACGACATACTACTGTATGACTATTTTATCACTTTTTTACGACATACTATACTATGACTATATTCAACATACTATACTATCACTTTTTTATCACTTTTTTAGGACATACTATAGTATGACTATTTTATCACTTTTTTATATGGCATATTATACTATGACTATTTTATCACTTTTTTACGACATACTATACTATGACTATTTTATCTATTTTTTTTTATGACATACTATACTATGACTTTTTTATCACTTTTTTTTTATCACTTTTTATCGACATACAATACTATGACTATTTTATCACTTTTTTACGACATACTATACTATGACTATTTTCAACATACTATACTATGACTATATTCAACATACTATACTATGACTTTTTTATCACTTTTTTTTATGACATACTATACTATGACTATTTTCAACATACTATACTATGACTATTTTATCACTTTTTTATGGCATATTATACTATGACTATTTTATCACTTTTTTACGACATACTATACTATGACTATTTTATCACTTTTTTATGACATACTATACTATGACTATTTTCAACATACTATACTATGACTATTTTCAACATACTATACTATGACTTTTTTATCACTTTTTTACGACATACAATAGTATGACTATTTTATCACTTTTTTATGACATACTATACTATGACTATTTTCAACATACAATACTATGACTATTTTATCACTTTTTTATGGCATATTATACTATGACTATTTTATCACTTTTTTACGACATACTATACTATGACTATTTTATCATTTTTTTATGATGACATACTATATCACTTTTTTATCACTTTTTTACGACATACTATACTATGACTATTTTATCACTTTTTTACGACATACTATACTATGACTATTTTCAACATACTATACTATGACTATTTTCAACATACTATACTATGACTTTTTTATCACTTTTTTACGACATACTATACTATGACTTTTTTATCACTTTTTTACGACATACTATACTATGACTATTTTATCACTTTTTTACGACATACTATACTGTGACTATTTTCAACATACTAAACTATGACTATATTCAACATACTATACTATCACTTTTTTATCACTTTTTTAGGACATACTATACTATGACTATTTTATCACTTTTTTACGACATACTATACTGTGACTATTTTCAACATACTATACTATGACTATATTCAACATACTATACTATCACTTTTTTATCACTTTTTTAGGACATACTATAGTATGACTATTTTATCACTTTTTTATGGCATATCATACTATGACTATTTTATCACTTTTTTAATACATACTATATTATGACTATTTTATCACTTTTTTAAGGGATATCATACTATGACTTTTTTATCACTTTTTTAAGGGATATCATACTATGACTATTTTATCACTTTTTTAAACATGCTACACCACTATCTGGGGGCTGTGGCGCAGTGGAGAGCAGCTTTAATCTCCATTCAGAGGATCGGCGGTTCGATACCCGGCTTCGGCAGTCGATGTGTCCCTGGGCATGACACTTAACCCCAAGTTGCTCCAGAAGGCTTTGCCACGGTGTGTTAATGGATCTTGTATGAATGTTAGAGTCTAATGGGCAGGTGGCACCTTGCATTTTAGCCCTGTCAATGGGTGAATGATATGTAATGATATATAAATTAAGCTTTGAGCTACTGATTGTAAGTCGAGTGAATGATATGTAATGATATATAAATTAAGCTTTGAGCTACTGATTGTAAGTCGCTTTGGATAAAAGTGTCTGCTAAATGACTGTAATGTATGACTTTTTTTACGAGATACTGACTATGACTATTTTATCACTTTTTTATCACTTTTTTATGACATACTATACTATGACTATTTTCAACATATTATGCTATGACTATTTTCAACATACTATACTATGACTTTTTTATCACTTTTTTACGACATACTATAGTATGACTATTTTATCACTTTTTTATGGCATACTATACTATGACTATTTTCAACATACTATACTATGACTTTTTAATCACTTTTTTACGACATACTATACTATGACTATTTTCAACATACTATACTATGACTATTTTCAACATACAATACTATGACTATTTTATCACTTTTTTATGGCATACTATAATATGACTATTTTATCACTTTTTTATCACTTTTTTACGACATACAATAGTATGGCTATTTTATCACTTTTTTATGACATACTATACTATGACTATTTTTCAACATACAATACTATGACTATTTTATCACTATGACTATTTTTATATGGCATATTATACTATGACTATTTTATCACTTTTTTACGACATACTATACTATGACTATTTTATCATTTTTTTATGACATACTATACTATGACTTTTTTATCACTTTTTTACGACATACTATACTATGACTATTTTATCACTTTTTTACGACATACTATACTGTGACTATTTTCAACATACTATACTATGACTATATTCAACATACTATACTATCACTTTTTTATCACTTTTTTAGGACATACTATAGTATGACTATTTTATCACTTTTTTATATGGCATATTATACTATGACTATTTTATCACTTTTTTACGACATACTATACTATGACTATTTTATCTTTTTTTTACATACATACTATGACTATGACTTTTTTATCACTTTTTTTTATCACTTTTTTACGACATACTATACTATGACTATTTTATCACTTTTTTACGACATACTATACTATGACTATTTTCAACATACTATACTATTTTGACTATTTTCAACATACTATACTATATCACTTTTTTATCACTTTTTTAGGACATACTATAGTATGACTATTTTATCACTTTTTTATGACATACTATACTATGACTATTTTCAACATACAATACTATGACTATTTTATCACTTTTTTATGGCATATTATACTATGACTATTTTATCACTTTTTTACGACATACTATACTATGACTATTTTATCATTTTTTTATGACATACTATACTATGACTTTTTTATCACTTTTTTACGACATACTATACTATGACTATTTTATCACTTTTTTACGACATACTATACTGTGACTATTTTCAACATACTATACTATGACTATATTCAACATACTATACTATCACTTTTTTATCACTTTTTTAGGACATACTATAGTATGACTATTTTATCACTTTTTTATGGCATATTATACTATGACTATTTTATCACTTTTTTACGACATACTATACTATGACTATTTTATCTTTTTTTATGACATACTATACTATGACTTTTTTATCACTTTTTTATCACTTTTTTACGACATACAATAGTATGACTATTTTATCACTTTTTTATGACATACTATACTATGACTATTTTCAACATACTATACTATGACTATATTCAAAATACTATACTATCACTTTTTTTATCACTTTTTTATGACATACTATACTATGACTATTTTCAACATACAATACTATGACTATTTTATCACAATTTTTATGACATATTATACTATGACTATTTTATCACTATTTTTCATGACATACTATACTATGACTATTTTATCATTTTTTTATGACATACTATACTATGACTATTTTCAACATACTATACTATGACTATTTTCAACATACTATACTATGACTTTTTTATCACTTTTTTACGACATACAATAGTATGACTATTTTATCACTTTTTTATGACATACTATACTATGACTATTTTCAACATACAATACTATGACTATTTTATCACTTTTTTATGGCATATTATACTATGACTATTTTATCACTTTTTTACGACATACTATACTATGACTATTTTATCATTTTTTTATGACATACTATACTATCACTTTTTTATCACTTTTTTACGACATACTATACTATGACTATTTTATCACTTTTTTACGACATACTATACTATGACTATTTTCAACATACTATACTATGACTATTTTCAACATACTATACTATGACTTTTTTATTTTTACGACATACTATACTATGACTTTTTTATCACTTTTTTACGACATACTATACTATGACTATTTTATCACTTTTTTACGACATACTATACTGTGACTATTTTCAACATACTAAACTATGACTATATTCAACATACTATACTATGACTATTTTATCACTTTTTTATGACATACTATACTATGACTATTTTATCACTTTTTTACGACATACTATACTGTGACTATTTTCAACATACTATACTATGACTATATTCAACATACTATACTATCACTTTTTTATCACTTTTTTAGACATACTATAGTATGACTATTTTATCACTTTTTTATGGCATATCATACTATGACTATTTTATCACTATTTTTAATACATACTATATTATGACTATTTTATCACTTTTTTAAGGGATATCATACTATGACTATTTTATCACTTTTTTAAGGGATATCATACTATGACTATTTTATCACTTTTTTAAACATGCTACACCACTATCTGGGGGCTGGCGCAGTGACTAGCTTTAATCTCCATTCAGAGGATCGGCGGTTATACTATGACTATTTTATCACTTTTTCGATGTGTACCTGGGCATGACACTTAACCCCAAGTTGCTCCAGAAGGCTTTGCCACCGGTGTGTTAATGGATCTTGTATGAATGTTAGAGTCTAATGGGCAGGTGGCACCTTGCATTTTAGCCCTGTCAATGGGTGAATGATATGTAATGATATATAAATTAAGCTTTGAGCTACTGATTGTAATCAGTGAATGATATGTAATGATATATAAATTAAGCTTGAGCTACTGATTGTAAGTCGCTTTGGATAAAAGTGTCTACTAAATGACTGTAATGTAATGTATGACTTTTTTACGAGATATACTATGACTATTTTATCACTTTTTTATCACTTTTTTATGACATACTATACTATGACTATTTTCAACATATTATACTATGACTATTTTCAACATACTATACAATCACTTTTTTTATCATTTTTTTACAACATACTATACTATGACTATTTTATCACTTTTTTATGACATACTATACTATGACTATTTTCAACATACTATACTATGACTATATTCAACATACTATACTATCACTTTTTTATCACTTTTTTAGGACATACTATACTATGACTATTTTATCACTTTTTTATGACATACTATACTATGACTATTTTATCAACATACTATACTATGACTATTTTATCACTATGACTTTTTTATGACATACTATACTATGACTATTTTTACTTTTTTTTTTATCACTTTTTTACTTTTTTATAGAATACTATACTATGACCATTTTATCACTTTTTTACGACATACTATATATGACTATTTTCAACATACTATACTATGACTATTTTATTCAACATACTATACTATGACTATTTTATCACTTTTTTATGACATACTATACTATGACTATTTTCAACATACAATACATACTATTTTATGACTTTTTAACATACTATACTATGACTATTTTATCACTTTTTTATGACATACTATACTATGACTATTTTATCACTTTTTTATGACATACTATACTATGACTATTTTATCAATGACATACTATACTATGACTATTTTCAACATACTATACTATGACTTTTTTATCACTTTTTTAGGACATACTATAGTATGACTATTTTATCACTTTTTTATGACATACTATACTATGACTATTTTCAACATACAATACTATGACTTTTTTATGACATATTATACTATGACTATTTTATCACTTTTTTACGACATACTATACTATGACTATTTTATCACTTTTTTTACGACATACTATACTATGACTATTTTCAACATACTATACTATGACTATTTTCAACATACTATACTATGACTATTTTATCACATTTTATACTATGACTATTTTATACTATACTATGACTTTTTTCATTTTTTTTTACGACATACTATACTATGACATATTTTATGACTATTTTCAACATATACTATACTATGACTATTTTCAACATACTATACTATGACTATTTTCAACATACTATACTATACTATTTTATCACTTTTTTAGGACATACTATACTATGACTTTTTTATCACTTTTTTATTGCATATCATACTATGACTATTTTATCACTTTTTTAATACATACTATACTATGACTATTTTATCACTTTTTTAAACATATATACTATGACTATTTTATCACTTTTTTAAGGCATATCATACTATGACTATTTTATCACTTTTTTAAACATGCTACACCACTATCTGGGGGCTGTGGCGCAGTGGAGAGCAGCTTTAATCTCCATTCAGAGGATCGGCGGTTCGATACCCGGCTTCGGCAGTCGATGTGTACCTATGACACTTAACCCCAAGTTGCTCCAGAAGGCTTTGCCACCGGTGTGTTAATGGATCTTGTATGAATGTTAGAGTCTTATGGGCAGGTGGCACCTTGCATTTTAGCCCTGTGAATGATATGTAATGATATATAAATTAAGCCTTGAGCTACTGATTGTAAGTCGAGTGAATGATATGTAATGATATATAAATTAAGCTTTGAGCTACTGATTTAAGTCACTTTGGATAAAAGACATAAATGACTGTAATGTAATGTATGACTTTTTTACGAGATACTGACTATGACTATTTTATCACTTTTTTATCACTTTTTTATGACATACTATACTATGACTATTTTCAACATATTATGCTATGACTATTTTCAACATACTATACTATGACTTTTTTATCACTTTTTTACGACATACTATACTATGACTATTTTATCATTTTTTTATGACATACTATACTATGACTATTTTCAACATACTATACTATGACTATTTTATACTATACTATGACTATTTTCAACATACATACTATGACTATTTTATCACTTTTTTATGGACATACTATACTATGACTATTTTCAACATACTATACTATGACTATTTTATCACTTTTTTACGACATACTATACTATGACTATTTTATCACTTTTTTATGACATACTATACTATGACTATTTTCAACATACAATACTATGACTATTTTATCACTTTTTTATGGCATATTATACTATGACTATTTTATCACTTTTTTATGGCATACTATAATATGACTATTTTATCACTTTTTTATCACTTTTTTACGACATACAATAGTATGACTATTTTATCACTTTTTTATGACATACTATACTATGACTATTTTCAACATACAATACTATGACTATTTTATCACTTTTTTATGGCATATTATACTATGACTATTTTATCACTTTTTTACGACATACTATACTATGACTATTTTATCTTTTTTTTATGACATACTATACTATGACTTTTTTATCACTTTTTTACGACATACTATACTATGACTATTTTATCACTTTTTTACGACATACTAAACTGTGACTATTTTCAACATACTATACTATGACTATTTTCAACATACTATACTATCACTTTTTTATCACTTTTTTAGGACATACTATAGTATGACTATTTTATCACTTTTTTATGGCATATCATACTATGACTATTTTATCACTATTTTTACAACATACTATACTATGACTATTTTATCTTTTTTTTATGACATACTATACTATGACTTTTTTATTTTTATTTTTTATCACTTTTTTACGACATACTATACTATGACTATTTTATCACTTTTTTACGACATACTATACTGTGACTATTTTCAACATACTATACTATGACTATATTCAACATACTATACTATGACTTTTTTATCACTTTTTTACGACATACTATACTATGACTATTTTCAACATACAATACTATGACTATTTTATCACTTTTTTATGGCATATTATACTATGACTATTTTATCACTTTTTTACGACATACTATACTATGACTATTTTATCATTTTTTTATGACATACTATACTATGACTATTTTCAACATACTATACTATGACTATTTTCAACATACTATACTATGACTTTTTTATCACTTTTTTACGACATACAATAGTATGACTATTTTATCACTTTTTTATGACATACTATACTATGACTATTTTCAACATACAATACTATGACTATTTTATCACTTTTTTATGGCATATTATACTATGACTATTTTATCACTTTTTTACGACATACTATACTATGACTATTTTATCATTTTTTTATGACATACTATACTATGACTTTTTTATCACTTTTTTACGACATACTATACTATGACTATTTTATCACTTTTTTACGACATACTATACTATGACTATTTTCAACATACTATACTATGACTATGACAACATACTATACTATTTTACTTTTTTATCACTTTTTTCGACATACAATAGTATGACTTTTTTTATCACTTTTTTACGACATACTATACTATGACTATTTTATCACTTTTTTACGACATACTATACTGTGACTATTTTCAACATACTAAACTATGACTATATTCAACATACTATACTATCACTTTTTTATCACTTTTTTAGGACATACTATACTATGACTATTTTATCACTTTTTTACGACATACTATACTGTGACTATTTTCAACATACTATACTATGACTATATTCAACATACTATACTATCACTTTTTTATCACTTTTTTAGGACATACTATAGTATGACTATTTTATCACTTTTTTATGACATATCATACTATGACTATTTTATCACTTTTTTATACATACTATACTATGACTATTTTATCACTTTTTTAATACTATACATACTATACTATGACTATTTTATCACTTTTTTAAGGCATATCATACTATGACTATTTTATCTTTTTTAAACATGCTACACCACTATCTGGGGGCTGTGGCGCAGTGGAGAGCAGCTTTAATCTCCATTCAGAGGATCGGCGGTTCGATACCCGGCTTCGGCAGTCGATGTGTCCCTGGGCATGACACTTAACCCCAAGTTGCTCCAGAAGGCTTTGCCACCGGTGTGTTAATGGATGTTGTATGAATGTTAGAGTCTAATGGGCAGGTGGCACCTTGCATTTTAGCCCTGTCAAGGTGTGAATGATATGAATGATATATTAGCTTTGAGCTACTGATACGAGTGAATGATATGTAATGATATATAAATTAAGCTTTGAGCTACTGATTGTAAGTCGCTTTGGATAAAAGTGTCTGCTAAATGACTGTAATGTAATGTATGACTTTTTTACGAGATACTGACTATGACTATTTTATCACTTTTTTATCACTTTTTTATGACATACTATACTATGACTATTTTCAACATATTATACTATGACTATTTTCAACATACTATACTATGACTTTTTTATCACTTTTTTATGGACATACTATAGTATGACTATTTTATCACTTTTTTATGACATACTATACTATGACTATTTTCAACATACTATACTATGACTATTTTATCAACATACTATACTATGACTATTTTATCACTTTTTTAGGACATACTATACTATGACTATTTTATCACTTTTTTTATGGCATACTATACTATGACTATTTTATCACTTTTTTTATGACATACTATACTATGACTATTTTATTTTCATGACATACTATACTATGACTTTTTATACTATACTATGACTATTTTATCACTTTTTTATGACATACTATAGTATGACTATTTTATCACTTTTTTATGACATACTATACTATGACTATTTTCAACATACTATACTATGACTTTTTTATCATATCAATATATGACTATTTTATCATACTATACTATGACTATTTTATCACTTTTTTACGACATACTATACTATGACTATTTTCAACATACTATACTATGACTATTTTATCACTTTTTATGGCATATTATACTATGACTATTTTATCACTTTTTTACGACATACTATACTATGACTATTTTATCATTTTTTTATGACATACTATACTATGACTATTTTTATACTATTTGACTATTTTCAACATACTATACTATGACTTTTTTATCACTTTTTTACGACATACAATAGTATGACTATTTTATCACTTTTTTATGACATACTATACTATGACTATTTTCAACATACTATACTATGACTATTTTATCACTTTTTTACGACATACTATACTATGACTATTTTATCACTTTTTTACGACATACTATACTATGACTATTTTATCATTTTTTAATGACATACTATACTATGACTATTTTATCACTATTTTTTTTCGACATACTATACTATGACTATTTTATCACTTTTTTACGACATACTATACTATGACTATTTTATACTATACTATGACTATTTTCAACATACTATACTATCACTATTTTCAACATACTATTTTATCACTTTTTTATTTTTTAGGACATACTATACTATGACTTTTTTATACTTTTTACGACATACTATACTATGACTATTTTATCACTTTTTTACGACATACTATACTATGACTATTTTCAACATACTATACTATGACTATATTCAACATACTATACTATCACTTTTTTATCACTTTTTTAGGACATACTATAGTATGACTATTTTATCACTTTTTTAAGGCATATCATACTATGACTATTTTATCACTTTTTTACGACATACTATACTATGACTATTTTATCACTTTTTTTTAACATACTATACTATGACTATTTTATCACTTTTTTAAGGCATATCATACTATGACTATTTTATCACTTTTTTAAACATGCTACACCACTATCTGGGGGCTGTATGGAGAGCAGCTTTAATCTCCATTCAGAGGACATACGATACCCTATGCAGTCGATTGTACCTGGGCAAGACTCTTAACCCCAAGTTGCTCCAGAAGGCTTTGCCACCGGTGTGTTAATGGATGTTGTATGAATGTTAGAGTCTAATGGGCAGGTGGCACCTTGCATTTTAGCCCTGTGAATGATATGTAATGATATATAAATTCTTTGAATGGGTGAATGATATGTAGTGATATGTAAATTAAGCTTTGAGCTACTGATTGTAAGTCGCTTTGGATAAAAGTGTCTGCTAAATGACTGTAATGTAATGTATGACTTTTTTACGAGATACTGACTATGACTATTTTATCACTTTTTTATCACTTTTTTATGACATACTATACTATGACTATTTTCAACATACTATACTATGACTATTTTCAACATACTATACTATGACTTTTTTATCACTTTTTTACGACATACTATAGTATGACTATTTTATCACTTTTTTATGACATACTATACTATGACTATTTTCAACATACAATACTATGACTATTTTACATACTATACTATGACTATTTTCAACATACTATACTATGACTATTTTACTATTTTATCACTTTTTTATGGACATACTATAATATGACTATTTTATCACTTTTTTATCACTTTTTTACATATGTATGACTATTTTATCACTTTTTTATGACATACTATACTATGACTATTTTCAACATACAATACTATGACTATTTTATCACTTTTTTATGGCATATTATACTATGACTATTTTATCACTTTTTTACGACATACTATACTATGACTATTTTATCATTTTTTTATGACATACTATACTATGACTTTTTTATCACTTTTTTACGACATACTATACTATGACTATTTTATCACTTTTTTATCACTTTTTTACGACATACTATACTATGACTATTTTATCACTTTTTTACGACATACTATACTATGACTTTTTTATCTATGACTTTTTAACATACTATACTATGACTTTTTTATCACTTTTTTATGACATACTATACTATGACTATTTTCAACATACAATACTATGACTATTTTATCACTTTTTTATGGCATATTATACTATGACTATTTTATCACTTTTTTACGACATACTATACTATGACTATTTTATCATTTTTTTATGACATACTATACTATGACTATTTTCAACATACTATACTATGACTATTTTCAACATACTATACTATGACTTTTTTATCACTTTTTTACGACATACAATAGTATGACTATTTTATCACTTTTTTATGACATACTATACTATGACTATTTTCAACATACAATACTATGACTATTTTATCACTTTTTTATGGCATATTATACTATGACTATTTTATCACTTTTTTACGACATACTATACTATGACTATTTTATCATTTTTTTATGACATACTATACTATGACTATTTTATCACTTTTTTATGACATACTATACTATGACTATTTTATCACTTTTTTACGACATACTATACTATGACTATTTTCACAACATACTATACTATACTATTTGACTATTTTCAACATACTATACTATGACTTTTTTATCACTTTTTTACGACATACTATACTATGACTTTTTTATCATGACTTTTTACGACATACTATACTATGACTATTTTATCACTTTTTTAACATACTATACTATGACTATTTTCAACATACTATACTATTATACTTTTTCAACATACTATACTATCACTTTTTTATCACTTTTTTAGGACATACTATACTATGACTATTTTATCACTTTTTCACGACATACTATACTGTGACTATTTTCAACATATACTATGACTATGACTTTACTTTTTCAACATACTATACTATGACTATTTTATCACTTTTTTAGGACATACTATACTATGACTATTTTATCACTTTTTTATCAACATACTATACTATGACTATTTTATCACTTTTTTATGACATACTATACTATGACTATTTTATCACTTTTTTACATACTATACTATGACTATTTTATCACTTTTTTAGGACATACTATACTATGACTATTTTATCACTTTTTTACGACATACTATACTGTGACTATTTTCAACATACTAAACTATGACTATATTCAACATACTATACTATCACTTTTTTATCACTTTTTTAGGACATACTATACTATGACTATTTTATCACTTTTTACGACATTATACTATTTTCAACATACTATACTATGACTATTTTCAACATACTATACTATGACTATATTCAACATACTTTATCACTTTTTTATCACTTTTTTAGGACATACTATACTATGACTATTTTATCACTTTTTTATGGCATATCATACTATGACTATTTTATCACTTTTTTAATACATACTATATTATGACTATTTTATCACTTTTTTAAACATATCATACTATGACTATTTTATCACTTTTTTAAGGGATATCATACTATGACTATTTTATCACTTTTTTAAACATGCTACACCACTATCTGGGGGCTGTGGCGCAGTGGAGAGCAGCTTTAATCTCCATTCAGAGGATCGGCGGTTCGATACCCGGCTTCGGCAGTCGATGTGTCCCTGGGCATGACACTTCCAAGTTGCTCCAGAAGGCTTTGCCACCGGTGTGTTAATGGATCTTGTATGAATGTTAGAGTCTAATGGGCAGGTGGCACCTTGCATTTTAGCCCTGTCAATGGGTGAATGATATGTAATGATATATAAATTAAGCTTTGAGCTACTGATTGTAAGTCGAGTGAATGATATGTAATGATATATAAATTAAGCTTTGAGCTACTGATTGTAAGTCGCTTTGGATAAAAGTGTCTGCTAAATGACTGTAATGTAATGTATGACTTTTTTACGAGATACTGACTATGACTATTTTATCACTTTTTTATCACTTTTTTATGACATACTATACTATGACTATTTTCAACATATTATGCTATGACTATTTTCAACATACTATACTATGACTTTTTTATCACTTTTTTACGACATACAATAGTATGACTATTTTATCACTTTTTTATGACATACTATACTATGACTATTTTCAACGTACTGTACTATGACCATTTTATCACTTTTTTACGACATTCTATATATGACTATTTTCAACATACTATACTATGACTATTTATCAACATACTATACTATGACTATTTTATCACTTTTTTTTGACTATTTTATCACTTTTTTATCACTTTTTTACGACATACAATAGTATGGCTATTTTATCACTTTTTTATGATATACTATACTATGACTATTTTCAACATACAATACT
Source organism: Anoplopoma fimbria (assembly GCF_027596085.1). Classification (NCBI taxonomy): domain Eukaryota; kingdom Metazoa; phylum Chordata; class Actinopteri; order Perciformes; family Anoplopomatidae; genus Anoplopoma; species Anoplopoma fimbria. The sequence goes on from NC_072452.1 coordinate 13,336,434, forward strand.
ATGACTATTTTATCACTTTTTTATGGCATATTATACTATGACTATTTTATCACTTTTTTACGACATACTATACTATGACTATTTTATCTTTTTTTTATGACATACTATACTATGACTTTTTTATCACTTTTTTACGACATACTATACTATGACTATTTTATCACTTTTTTACGACATACTATACTGTGACTATTTTCAACATACTATACTATGACTATATTCAACATACTATACTATCACTTTTTTATCACTTTTTTAGGACATACTATAGTATGACTATTTTATCACTTTTTTATATGGCATATTATACTATGACTATTTTATCACTTTTTTACGACATACTATACTATGACTATTTTATCTTTTTTTTATGACATACTATACTATGACTTTTTTATCACTTTTTTATCACTTTTTTACGACATACTATACTATGACTATTTTATCACTTTTTTACGACATACTATACTGTGACTATTTTCAACATACTATACTATGACTATATTCAAAATACTATACTATCACTTTTTTATCACTTTTTTATGACATACTATACTATGACTATTTTTCACTTTTTTATGACATACTATACTATGACTATACATATACTATGACTATTTTATCACTTTTTTATGGCATATTATACTATGACTATTTTATCACTTTTTTACGACATACTATACTATGACTATTTTATCATTTTTTTATGACATACTATACTATGACTATTTTCAACATACTATACTATGACTATTTTCAACATACTATACTATGACTATTTTATCACTATTTTTTTTTATTTTTTACGACATACAATAGTATGACTATTTTATCACTTTTTTATGACATACTATACTATGACTATTTTCAACATACAATACTATGACTATTTTATCACTTTTTTATGGCATATTATACTATGACTATTTTATCACTTTTTTACGACATACTATACTATGACTATTTTATCACTTTTTTATGACATACTATACTATGACTATTTTATCACTTTTTTATGACATACTATACTATGACTATTTTATCACTTTTTTTTTTTGACGACATACTATACTATGACTATTTTATCACTTTTTTTACGACATACTATACTATGACTATTTTATCAACATACTATACTATGACTATTTTATTTTCTATTTTCAACATACTATACTATGACTTTTTTATCACTTTTTTACGACATACAATAGTATGACTTTTTTTATCACTTTTTTACGACATACTATACTATGACTATTTTATCACTTTTTTACGACATACTATACTGTGACTATTTTCAACATACTAAACTATGACTATATTCAACATACTATACTATCACTTTTTTATCACTTTTTTAGGACATACTATACTATGACTATTTTATCACTTTTTCACGACATACTATACTGTGACTATTTTCAACATACTATACTATGACTATATTCAACATACTATACTATCACTTTTTTATCACTTTTTTAGGACATACTATAGTATGACTATTTTATCACTTTTTTTTTATGGCATATCATACTATGACTATTTTATCACTTTTTTAATACATACTATATTATGACTATTTTATCACTTTTTTAAGGGATATCATACTATGACTATTTTATCACTTTTTTAAGGGATATCATACTATGACTATTTTATCACTTTTTTAAACATGCTACACCACTATCTGGGGGCTGTGGCGCAGTGGAGAGCAGCTTTAATCTCCATTCAGAGGATCGGCGGTTCGATACCCGGCTTCGGCAGTCGATGTGTCCCTGGGCATGACACTTAACCCCAAGTTGCTCCAGAAGGCTTTGCCACCGGTGTGTTAATGGATCTTGTATGAATGTTAGAGTCTAATGGGCAGGTGGCACCTTGCATTTTAGCCCTGTCAATGGGTGAATGATATGTAATGATATATAAATTAAGCTTTGAGCTACTGATTGTAAGTCGAGTGAATGATATGTAATGATATATAAATTAAGCTTTGAGCTACTGATTGTAAGTCGCTTTGGATAAAAGTGTCTGCTAAATGACTGTAATGTAATGTATGACTTTTTTACGAGATACTGACTATGACTATTTTATCACTTTTTTATCACTTTTTTATGACATACTATACTATGACTATTTTCAACATACTATACTATGACTATTTTCAACATACTATACTATGACTTTTTTATCACTTTTTTACGACATACTATAGTATGACTATTTTATCACTTTTTTATGGCATACTATACTATGACTATTTTCAACAGACTATACTATGACTATTTTATCACTTTTTTATGGCATACTATACTATGACTATTTTCAACATACTATACTATGACTATTTTCAACATACAATACTATGACTATTTTATCACTTTTTTATGGCATATTATACTATGACTATTTTATCACTTTTTTATCACTATTTTTTTACGACATACTATACTATGACTATTTTATCACTTTTTTATGATATACTATACTATGACTATTTTCAACATACAATACTATGACTATTTTATCACTTTTTTATGGCATATTATACTATGACTATTTTATCACTTTTTTACGACATACTATACTATGACTATTTTATCATTTTTTTATGACATACTATACTATGACTATTTTTTTTATCACTTTTTTACATACTAATACTATGACATACTATACTATGACTATTTTATCACTTTTTTAGGACATACTATAGTATGACTATTTTATCACTTTTTTATATGGCATATTATACTATGACTATTTTATCACTTTTTTACGACATACTATACTATGACTATTTTATCATTTTTTTTATGACATACTATACTATGACTTTTTATCACTTTTTTATCACTTTTTTACGACATACTATACTATGACTATTTTATCACTTTTTTACGACATACTATACTATGACTATTTTCAACATACTATACTATGACTATATTCAAAATACTATACTATGACTATTTTACTTTTTTTATACTATGACTATTTTATGACATACTATACTATTTTATGACTATTTTCATGACATATTTTATACTATGACTATTTTATCACTTTTTTATGACATACTATACTATGACTATTTTATCACTTTTTTACGACATACTATACTATGACTATTTTCAACATACTATACTATGACTTTTTACATACTATACTATCACTTTTTATCACTTTTTTAGGACATACTATACTATGACTATTTTATCACTTTTTTTTTATGACATACTATACTATGACTATTTATCACAACATACTATACTATGACTATTTTATCTTTTTTATGACATACTATACTATGACTTTTTTATCACTTTTTTATCACTTTTTTACGACATACAATAGTATGACTATTTTATCACTTTTTTATGACACTTTTTTATGACTATACTATACTATGACTATTTTCAACATACAATACTATGACTATTTTATCACTTTTTTATGGCATATTATACTATGACTATTTTATCACTTTTTTATGACATACTATACTATGACTATTTTATCATATTTTTTATGACATACTATACTATGACTATTTTCACTTTTTTACATACTATACTATGACTATTTTCAACATACTATACTATGACTTTTTTATCACTATTTTTACGACATACAATAGTATGACTATTTTATCACTTTTTTATGACATACTATACTATGACTATTTTCAACATACAATACTATGACTATTTTATCACTTTTTTACATATTATACTATGACTATTTTATCACTTTTTTACGACATACTATACTATGACTATTTTATCACTTTTTTACGACATACTATACTATGACATACTTTTATATTTTATGACATACTATACTATGACTATTTTATCACTTTTTTACGACATACTATACTATGACTATTTTATCACTTTTTTACGACATACTATACTATGACTATTTTCAACATACTATACTATGACTATTTTCAACATACTATACTATGACACTTTTTTATCACTATTTTATTTTTACGACATACTATACTATGACTTTTTTATCACTTTTTTACGACATACTATACTATGACTATTTTATCACTTTTTTACGACATACTATACTGTGACTATTTTCAACATACTATACTATGACTATATTCAACATACTATACTATCACTTTTTTATCACTTTTTTAGGACATACTATACTATGACTATTTTATCACTTTTTACGACATACTATACTGTGACTATTTTCAACATACTATACTATGACTATATTCAACATACTATACTATCACTTTTTTATCACTTTTTTAGGACATACTATAGTATGACTATTTTATCACTTTTTTATGGCATATCATACTATGACTATTTTATCACTTTTTTAATACATACTATATTATGACTATTTTATCACTTTTTTTTTTTAATGGGATATCATACTATGACTATTTTATCACTTTTTTAAGGCATATCATACTATGACTATTTTATCACTTTTTTAAACATGCTACACCACTATCTGGGGGCTGTGGCGCAGTGGAGAGCAGCTTTAATCTCCATTCAGAGGATCGGCGGTTCGATACCCGGCTTCGGCAGTCGATGTGTCCCTGGGCATGACACTTAACCCCAAGTTGCTCCAGAAGGCTTTGCCACCGGTGTGTTAATGGATCTTGTATGAATGTTAGAGTCTAATGGGCAGGTGGCACCTTGCATTTTAGCCCTGTCAATGGGTGAATGATATGTAATGATATATAAATTAAGCTTTGATACTGATTGTAAGTGGGTGAATGATATGTAATGATATATAAATTAAGCTTTGAGCTACTGATTGTAAGTCGCTTTGGATAAAAGTGTCTGCTAAATGACTGTAATGTAATGTATGACTTTTTTACGAGATACTGACTATGACTATTTTATCACTTTTTTATCACTTTTTTATGACATACTATACTATGACTATTTTCAACATACTATACTATGACTATTTTCAACATACTATACTATGACTTTTTTATCACTTTTTTACGACATACAATAGTATGACTATTTTATCACTTTTTTATGACATTTACTATGACATACTATACTATGACTATTTTATCACTTTTTTAACATACTATACTATGACTTTTTTATCACTTTTTTACGACATACTATACTATGACTATTTTCAACATACTATACTATGACTATTTTATCACTTTTTTATACATACTATACTATGACTATTTTATCACTTTTTTATGACATACTATACTATGACTATTTTATCACTATCACTTTTTATCACTTTTTTATGACATACAATACTATGACTATTTTATCACTTTTTTATGATATACTATACTATGACTATTTTCAACATACAATACTATGACTATTTTATCACTTTTTTATGGCATATTATACTATGACTATTTTATCACTTTTTTACGACATACTATACTATGACTATTTTATCATTTTTTTATGACATACTATACTATGACTTTTTTATCACTTTTTTACGACATACTATACTATGACTATTTTATCACACATACTATACTTTTTATCACTATTTTTAGGACATACTATACTATGACTATTTTATCACTTTTTTATATGGCATATTATACTATGACTATTTTATCACTTTTTTACGACATACTATACTATGACTATTTTATCTTTTTTTTATGACATACTATACTATGACTTTTTATCACTTTTTTACATTTTATACAATAGTATGACTATTTTATCTTTTTTATGACATACTATACTATGACTATTTTCAACATACTATACTATGACTATTTTCAACATACTATACTATCACTTTTTTATCACTTTTTTATGACATACTATACTATGACTATTTTCAACATACAATACTATGACTATTTTATCACTTTTTTATGGCATATTATACTATGACTATTTTATCACTTTTTTACGACATACTATACTATGACTATTTTATCATTTTTTTATGACGTACTATACTATGACTATTTTCAACATACTATACTATGACTATTTTCAACATACTATACTATGACTTTTTATCACTTTTTTACGACATACAATAGTATGACTATTTTATCACTTTTTTATGACATACTATACTATGACTATTTTCAACATACAATACTATGACTATTTTATCACTTTTTTATGGCATATTATACTATGACTATTTTATCACTTTTTTACGACATACTATACTATGACTATTTTATCATTTTTTTATGACATACTATACTATCACTTTTTTATCACTTTTTTACGACATACTATACTATGACTATTTTATCACTTTTTTACGACATACTATACTATGACTATTTTCAACATACTATACTATGACTATTTTCAACATACTATACTATGACTTTTTTATCACTTTTTTACGACATACAATAGTATGACTATTTTATCACTTTTTTATGACATACTATACTATGACTATTTTATCACTTACTATACTATGACTATTTTATCACTTTTTATACGACATACTATACTATGACTATTTTCAACATACTAAACTATGACTATATTCAACATACTATGACTATCACTTTTTTATCACTATTTTTTAGGACATACTATACTATGACTATTTTATCACTTTTTCACGACATACTATACTGTGACTATTTTCAACATACTATACTATGACTATATTCAACATACTATACTATCACTTTTTTATCACTTTTTTAGGACATACTATAGTATGACTATTTTATCACTTTTTTATGGCATACTATACTATGACTATTTTATCACTTTTTTACGACATACTATACTATGACTATTTTATCACTTTTTTATAGGGATATCATACTATACTATGACTATTTTATCATTTTTTAATGACATACTATACTATGACTATTTTATCACTTTTTTAAACATGCTATACCACTATCTGGGGGCTGACATGGAGACAGCTTTAATCTCCATTCAGAGGATTTTATCCCTTTTTTTCGACAGTCGATGTGTACCTGGGCATGACACTTAACCCCAAGTTTCCAGAAGGCTTTGCCACGGTGTGTTAATGGATCTTGTATGAATGTTAGAGTCTAATGGGCAGGTGGCATACTTGACTATTTTAGCCCTGTCAATGGGTGAATGATATTAATGATATATAAATTAGCTTTGACTACTGATTTAATCATAGTGAATGATATGTAATGATATATAAATTAAGCTTTGAGCTACTGATTGTAAGTCGCTTTGGATAAAAGTGTCTGCTAAATGACTGTAATGTAATGTATGACTTTTTTACGAGATACTGACTATGACTATTTTATCACCTTTTTATCACTTTTTTATGACATACTATACTATGACTATTTTCAACATATTATGCTATGACTATTTTCAACATACTATACTATGACTTTTTTATCACTTTTTTACGACATACTATAGTATGACTATTTTATCACTTTTTTATGGCATACTATACTATGACTATTTTCAACATACTATACTATGACTATTTTATCACTTTTTTATGACATACTATACTATGACTACTTTTTTTCAACATACTATACTATGACTATTTTCAACATTTTATACTATGACTATTTTTCACTTTTTTATGGCATACTATACTATGACTATTTTATCACTTTTTATCACTTTTTTACGACATACTGACTATGACTATTTTATCACTTTTTTATGACATACTATACTATGTTTATTTTCAACATACTATACTATGACTATTTTATCACATTTTTATGGCATATTATACTATGACTATTTTATCACTTTTTTACGACATACTATACTATGACTATTTTATCATTTTTTTATGACATACTATACTATGACTTTTTTATCACTTTTTTACGACATACTATACTATGACTATTTTATCACTTTTTTACGACATACTAAACTGTGACTATTTTCAACATACTATACTATGACTATATTCAACATACTATACTATCACTTTTTTATCACTTTTTTAGGACATACTATAGTATGACTATTTTATCACTTTTTTTTATATTTTATCATTTTATACTATACTATGATTTTATCACTTTTTTACGACATACTATACTATGACTATTTTATCACTTTTTTTGACATACATACTATACTATTTTTTTATGACTTTTTTATCACTTTTTATAGGACATACTATAGTATGACTATTTTATCACTTTTTTATGACATACTATACTATGACTATTTTCAACATACTATACTATGACTTTTTTATCACTTTTTTAGGACATACTATACTATGACTATTTTATCACTTTTTTATGACATACTATACTATGACTATTTTCAACATACAATACTATGACTATTTTATCACTTTTTTATGGCATATTATACTATGACTATTTTATCACTTTTTTATGACATACTATACTATGACTATTTTATCATTTTTTTATGACATACTATACTATGACTATTTTCAACATACTATACTATGACTATATTCAACATACTATACTATCACTTTTTTATCACTTTTAGGACATACTATAGTATGACTATGTTATCACTTTTTTATGACATACTATACTATGACTATTTTCAACATACAATACTATGACTATTTTATCACTTTTTTATGGCATATCATACTATGACTATTTTATCACTTTTTTAATACATACTATACTATGACTATTTTCAACATACTATACTATGACTATTTTATCACTTTTTTAAGGCATATCATACTATGACTATTTTATCACTTTTTTAAACATGCTACACCACTATCTGGGGGCTGTGGCGCAGTGGAGAGCAGCTTTAATCTCCATTCAGAGGATCGGCGGTTCGATACCCGGCTTCGGCAGTCGATGTGTCCCTGGGCAAGACACTTAACCCCAAGTTGCTCCAGAAGGCTTTGCCACCGGTGTGTTAATGGATGTTGTATGAATGTTAGAGTCTAATGGGCAGGTGGCACCTTGCATTTTAGCCCTGTCATCAGCGTGTCAATGGGTGAATGATATGTAATGATATATAAATTAAGCTTTGAGCTACTGATTGTAAGTCGCTTTGGATAAAAGTGTCTGCTAAATGACTGTAATGTAATGTATGACTTTTTTACGAGATACTGACTATGACTATTTTATCACTTTTTTATCACTTTTTTATGACATACTATACTATGACTATTTTCAACATACTATACTATGACTATTTTCAACATACTATACTATGACTTTTTTATCACTTTTTTACGACATACTATAGTATGACTATTTTATCACTTTTTTATGGCATACTATACTATGACTATTTTATCACTTTTTTATGACATACTATACTATCACTTTTTTGTCACTATTTTACAACATACTATACTATAATTATTTTATCACTTTTTTACGACATACTATACTATGACTATTTTCAACATACTATACTATGACTATTTTCAACATACAATACTATGACTATTTTATCACTTTTTTATGGCATACTATAATATGACAATTTTATCACTTTTTTATGACATACTATACTATGACTTTTTTATCACTTTTTTACGACATACAATAGTATGACTATTTTATCACTTTTTTATGACATACTATACTATGACTATTTTCAACATACAATACTATGACTATTTTATCACTTTTTTATGGCATATTATACTATGACTATTTTATCACTTTTTTATGACATACTATACTATGACTTTTTTGACACTATTTTACGACTTACTATACTATGATTATTTTATCACTTTTTTATGGCATACTATACTATGACTATTTTATCACTTTTTTACGACATACTATACTGTGACTATTTTCAACATACTATACTATGACTATATTCAACATACTATACTATCACTTTTTTATCACTTTTTTAGGACATACTATAGTATGACTATTTTATCACTTTTTTATGACATACTATACTATGACTATTTTCAACATACAATACTATGACTATTTTATCACTTTTTTATGGCATATCATACTATGACTATTTTATCACTTTTTTAATACATACTATATTATGACTATTTTATCACTTTTTTAAGGGATATCATACTATGACTATTTTATCACTTTTTTAAGGGATATCATACTATGACTATTTTATCACTTTTTTAAACATGCTACACCACTATCTGGGGGCTGTGGCGCAGTGGAGAGCAGCTTTAATCTCCATTCAGAGGATCGGCGGTTCGATACCCGGCTTCGGCAGTCGATGTGTCCCTGGGCAAGACTCTTAACCCCAAGTTGCTCCAGAAGGCTTTGCCACCGGTGTGTTAATGGATGTTGTATGAATGTTAGAGTCTAATGGGCAGGTGGCACCTTGCATTTTAGCCCTGTCATCAGCGTGTCAATGGGTGAATGATATGTAATGATATATAAATTAAGCTTTGAGCTACTGATTGTAAGTCGCTTTGGATAAAAGTGTCTGCTAAATGACTGTAATGTAATGTATGACTTTTTTACGAGATACTGACTATGACTATTTTATCACTTTTTTATCACTTTTTTATGACATACTATACTATGACTATTTTCAACATACTATACTATGACTATTTTCAACATACTATACTATGACTTTTTTATCACTTTTTTACGACATACTATAGTATGACTATTTTATCACTTTTTTATGGCATACTATACTATGACTATTTTATCACTTTTTTATGACATACTATACTATGACTATTTTATCACTTTTTAACATACTATACTATGACTATTTTTCACAACATACTATACTATAATTATTTTATCACTTTTTTATGACATACTATACTATGACTATTTTATCACTTTTTTACATACAATACTATGACTATTTTATCACTTTTTATCACATTTTATATACTATATGACTATTTTATCACTTTTTTATCACTTTTTTATGACATACTATACTATGACTATTTTATCACTTTTTTATTATACTTTTTACGACATACAATAGTATGACTATTTTATCACTTTTTTATGACATACTATACTATGACTATTTTCAACATACAATACTATGACTATTTTATCACTTTTTTATGACATACTATAGTATGACTATTTTATCACTTTTTTATGACATACTATACTATGACTATTTTATCATTTTTTTATGACATACTATACTATGACTTTTTTATCACTTTTTTACGACATACTATACTATGACTATTTTCAACATACTATGACTATTTTATTATTTTATCACTTTTTTTTATGGACATACTATACTATGACTATTTTATCACTTTTTTACGACATACTATACTATGACTATTTTCAACATACTATACTATGACTATATTCAACATACTATACTATCACTTTTTTATCACTTTTTTAGGACATACTATAGTATGACTATTTTATCACTTTTTTATGACATACTATACTATGACTATTTTCAACATACAATACTATGACTATTTTATCACTTTTTTATGGCATATCATACTATGACTATTTTATCACTTTTTTAATACATACTATACTATGACTATTTTATCACTTTTTAAGGGATATCATACTATGACTATTTTATCACTTTTTTAAGACATATCATACTATGACTATTTTATCACTTTTTTAAACATGCTATACCACTATCTGGGGGCTGTGGCGCAGTGGAGAGCAGGGTTAATCTCCATTCAGAGGATCGGAGGTTCGATACCCGGCTTCGGCAGTCGATGTGTCCCTGGGCAAGACACTTAACCCCAAGTTGCTCCAGAAGGCTTTGCCACCGGTGTGTTAATGGATGTTGTATGAATGTTAGAGTCTGATGGGCAGGTGGCACCTTGCATTTTAGCCCTGTCATCAGCGTGTCAATGGGTGAATGATATGTAATGATATATAAATTAAGCTTTGAGCTACTGATTGTAAGTGACTTTGGATAAAAGTGTCTGCTAAATGACTGTAATGTAATGTATGACTATTTTTACTTTTTGACATACTATGACTATGACTATTTTATCACCTTTTTAGGACATACGATACTATGACTATAGTATAGACATACTATACTATGACTAATTTCAACGTACTATACTATGACTATTTTATCAGTTTTTTACGACATGCTATACTATAACTATTTTCAACATACTATACTATGATTATTTTATCATGTTTTTTACGATACATACTATATACTATACTATTTTCAACATATACTATGACTATTGACTATTTTCAATATACTATACTATGACTATTTTATCACTTTTTTATGGCATACTATACTATGACTATTTTATCACTTTTTTATCACTATTTTATGACATACTATACTATGACTAATTTCAACATACTATACTATGACAATTTTCAACATACTATACTATCACTTTTTTATCACTTTTTTACGAGATACTGACTATGACTATTTTATCACTTTTTTATGGCATACTATACTATGACTATTTTATCACTTTTTTATGACATACTATGACTTTTTTGTCACTATTTTACAACATACTATACTATAATTATTTTATCACTTTTTTACGACATACTATAGCATGACTATTTTCAACATACTATACTATGACTATTTTCAATATACAATACTATGACTATTTTATCACTTTTTTATGGCATACTATAATATGACTATTTTATCACTTTTTTATCACTTTTTTATGACATACTATGACTTTTTTGTCACTATTTTACAACATACTATACTATAATTATTTTATCACTTTTTTACGACATACTATAGCATGACTATTTTCAACATACTATACTATGACTATTTTCAACATACTATACTATGACTATTTTATCACTTTTTTATGGCATACTATAATATGACTATTTTATCACTTTTTTATGACATACTATGACTTTTTTGTCACTATTTTACAACATACTATACTATAATTATTTTATCACTTTTTTACGACATACTATAGCATGACTATTTTCAACATACTATACTATGACTATTTTCAACATACTATACTATGACTTTTTTCAACGTACTATACTCTGACTTTTTTATCACTTTTTTCCGACATACTATACTATGACTATTTTCAACATGCTATAGTGACTTTTTTTATCAATTATTTTACGACATACTATTCTATGACTTTTTTATCACTTTCTTCGACATTCTGTTTTTTTATTTTTTTTTACTTTTATGACTTTTTAAAGAAAGATTTCATGACATACACTACTTAACTTTTCATGACATTTCATTTTCATTATTATACTGACTTTCATACGACATTATTTTCTGAATTTTTTTAAGACTTGATGATATACGATACAATTACTTTTTTATGACATACTATACTTTGTCTTTTTTTTAACGACATACTATGCAATGGCTTTTCATGATACACTTTATTTGATCTTTTTTTCAGGACACTGTATTCTTTAGCTTTTTATGACATACTATACATGTCCTATTCATGAAACACCACATCCACATGAGCCTTATTAACAACCGTAAATGATAAAAGAAAGTCAAGGCTTTCTGGTTAAGTTAACATGACAGTTATTGAAGTGAAAGCACAGCAGCAGGAATTTAGGTTATTTCTAAAACCGGGGACTTCTTTCACAGTGCACAGGAACACTGGTAGGAAATGGATTCCTTCTTTCCTGGTGTTTGACATGAATATACTTCCAAAAATATAACTCATTATTTTTCTCTGTGACCTCAGAGATAACACTCGTAAATGTTCCATTGAAAATGAGAACAAATCAAATGTTTTGCACTGAAAGTATGTTTGAACATTTTGCCCACTAATTTAAATTATTTATGGCAAGAAAACACAACTGTGGATTGGCCTTGAAATGAGAAAATAGCCAGATTTAATATTATGAAATATTGTATAGGTTTATGTATTACTACACACAGTGAAATGAACAATAGGTAAAAGTGCTTAAATGTTTGGAATCAACCCAAGCTTATGCCGCATTATTTTAAACTGAGTCACCGATTCAGCTTTCAGTGTCATTGCCTAATAAACAGCTTTCTTGATTCTGACTGTGGGTGAAGTTTATCATCTTCACTAACAATGACTGCCCTGTACTGGCGATTTCACTTTTCAGGTTGGATTTAACAGAACATTACCACCAGAGAATAGAGGACATGACATACTTTTCTGATGCGATTTAAATATTTAAATAAAAAGCATTAGAGATTAATTTGCAGCCAGAGAGAGTATCAGAATGATCTAGGAGATGTGGAAGAAAAAAATGTTCAAAGAAAAGAATCAACAGACCTTACCTTCAGTAGGCTAGCAGCAGTCTGTAGTTATGGGAGTCTATCACTCTGGCCACAGTTAAAGATTTTATTTCTTAGGCTGAAGTTTTGTGAGATGAAACAAGCATCAACCAAAGAAATAAAAAGGCAAAAGGAGGCCAGACCTTTTTTATGTGAATCTGTAGTTTGGGTGTCCCTTTGTTCCAGTATCTCTAGAGACAGAGGTACTGGAACAAAGAAGGTGTGGTTATACAGTATTTGTGGCAGTGACAGAAGGGTCCGAACAGAAGAAGAGAGGGGATACAAATGATGAAAACAGCATCAACTGTTCTTCTCTCTCCCTCTCACACACAGTTGTATGTGAGAGCCCATGTATAACACTGCCAATCAATGTCGGAAAATGTCTCTGGAAACCTGTGGAGCCATGGAAGATTCTGGATTGTGTCTGTAAAAAGAACTAAATGGTTAAGTTATTTCTGTCTTTTGGCAAATAAAATAACACTTTCACTTCAAAGTGCAGAAACTGGTATGTTACTACACAATGTGTTTACATGAGAGAGAGGGAAGGAGGAGGGAGGTGGGTGGAATTCACTTTGGCAAAAATACAGGAATACAAGTGACTTGATCACATTAACACATCAACAGATGATACACACACACTTTCAGAATGAGTCAGTCATATCATTAAATTACTCAAGAATTTTTTAATATTTCTGTGTAGCAAACAGAATGACTGTGCATTATTCTGTATACATAGAGCAAAAAAAAATATCATCTCCATTCAAATACAATAAAATAATCAACCGTAAAAATTCACATAGAAAACAATCTCTTTAAAAAATTAATGAACCAAAGGAATGACTCGAATTAGAAAACACAAATATTCCAGTGATGTTCTGATATCCTTAAAATCATTCTCTCAATGTTGAAAACAGCCAACTTTCCGTTTCGGTTACACACAATCACCTGGCATTGTCCACCCGGAGAGATGGGCAGAATAATGAAACAGCACACGTGTCTCTCATTTAACTACAGCTTCAAGATATTTTGTGGTAAAGAGCTAATTATTCTCAGTGTAACTGGATTAAAATGTAACACCAGCACTTGATCATGTCAAGGACATGCACTGTACTTAAATAAACTTGTTTCTTTTTACGTTGTTTTTATAAATGTTTTATAAAGATTTTCCTCAATCGCAGGCAAAATGAAGCACTGATCTTGATCAGCAGGTTGATAAACACAGAAGATTTTCTATCATTATGCTGGCTGGGTATCAGGGCTGGAGTGCATGCAGAATAGTATTGTGTTTGCATAGTAATAAATATTGCATGGAGCAGCTGACATCACCTCTCCGGATTCCTGACAGATATTACACCACAACATCATGGCAACATGTATGCTGATGGCTACTGAATACAAATAAGAGCAAGGCCAGACATTCAGCAACTACTGTTGCAGTTCAGTGGGAGGGAAAGTGTGTGAAGAAGACAAACACACATACTTGTCTCAGCAGTTTTTGGGCAGTTTTCCAGTGTGCTATATCCTCAGCAGAAAGACCACAAAGCTGTTTATGAAACCTAGGATTTATGACAGCATGGTCGGTTCCGTACAGTAATTACAGATGGAAACACACGCATGCACTCAGACTTAAAAGCACAAACACACATGTAGTAGGTCGAGTGTGCACGTGAAACTAAATATAGGCGGCATACTTCATACACTCATTCTGATGCAAAAAAGCACACAGGCATGTACAGGTTGGCATATTAAATGGAAATACCCTTTTGAAAAGCAAATTGTTTTGGTTTAACTGACTGTGGAAGAGCTTTCTTCTCCAATCTATCTCTACTTCCCTCTGGGTTTATAGGAATGATAATGAATGAAGGCATGTTTTCTTCATACAACTGTTGTGGGCACATGTGGTAGTTAAGACAAGTTTGTGTAAAATATCTCCATTTTTATGTGAAATCTATTGTACATGTGCACACCAGTGAACAAAATCCCTTCTCAGTAAAAATAAACAAAACACACTGAAACACCAGGTGATGACGGCTGTCGGACACAGCGGCCCAGTGTGAACTGTGACTGGACAAAACTGGGGAGTGAAATGACAAGACTGGATTTGTATTGGTTGGCACGTTTTTCAATAACACAGCAAAAGTGATTAACATTTACAAACAGTAACATACAGTATATCAGACAAATACAAAGCAACATGTTCCATAGGATTAAAATTAAAAAAGAAAAATGTGAAAAAGCATAATGTGGTCCTGTCCTGGTACACCCAGAGAAAACTTTATGAAGCACCTGCAGGATATGCCAAATTTAAGACGTTCCCAGTCTAAATTTGGGATTTGGAAATAACCACAAAGAAGGGTGGATTCCTCCTGAGTAAGTCTTTGGAATCGCTGAAGTTGGCCTTTTGTTGCATGACAGTTGAATAAAATGAAAAAGAAACAGACAAAAGTACACGAACAGATATGTGCACATGCTGAAGAAAGTAATTCAATCTTTATGTCAATGGCAAAGATCTAAAGGTTGAGGTGTGAGCCCCTCCCTCATCCTCTGCCCCTCCGTCCTCAGTCAATGCAACCCTTAGAGATGGTCCCGTTAAGAACTCTGAGAAACACAGGGCTGTTTTCTGTGAGCTAATCTCAGATTGATATTGGCCCCTGGAATGGCTACGAAATATATCTGTGTTTGGATATCACAGACGGTGAGTAAAAAACTTTCTGCCCTGTGTGCCTAATTGGACCGAAAGCGAGTACCGTCCAATAACTCCTCTAATGACTCTGCTCCTTCTAGTTTAGGCTCCTCCTTCTCCTCTGACTTTTTCTTCTTAGCGGGGTGTTTGCTGGATACGGGCGTCTCTTCCTGCATCAATTCTTTGGCCAGGATGCTGGTCACTGCATGACCAGCTCGTCGGTGGTTGGCTGAGAAAGAGAAATACAGAGTGAGTGGGATAATAATAATGACATTAAGATGTCAGATGTCATGTTTATAATATATCAAATCCATACAGATTGTCAGCGCATGCGATGAAGTGACATATTTGATGTCAGTTAGTCAAACAACACCACATCGGCAGACAGGTACTTCACATTTTCACTGACTGAACACAGTCACAAGTATGTGCCTCCGAGAACACCATAGACTTGTGTTTTGAATGATAAAACACAAGAAGTATGCTCCATTTCTTTCCAACATACAGATACATGCATTACCGTGACACACAGACTGAGAAATGGCTTAATGGTATGGCTGTGTATGTGTGTGGATTAAAGCGACATCTGGAGCAAACTCACTGCTAATGTCAGCTTAGACTCGACTTGATCTCAACAGAGCGGTGAAAATGAGGAAAAAAACGAAAAAGAAAAAGGATGCATGAGAGACTTTTAGATGAAGAGGAAGAGGGACTGATGGAAATGAATGTTGAAACGTAAAGGAGGGGCAGGACGAAGGGTGAGACACAATGAAGAGCAGGATGATTCATTCCGTGGGAAGATTACGGAGGTTGGGATGAATGAGAATTAGAAGAACATGGATGGAGAGATTGAGAGAAAGGAGGGATGAGCTGTAAAGAGTGACGGAAGGAAGTAGTAGAATAGATGGCAGACACATAGTGGCTGCAGTGAGTGGGACAGACTGTGCCCCAAGGATGCTAACGTTATTCTCCCTGCTTACTCTGTTATTTCACACACACACACACACACACACACACACACACACACACACACACACACACACACACACACACACACACACACACACACACACACACACACACACACACACACACACACACACACACACACACACACACACACACACAGGTCTTGCCCTTATCTCTCATTCCCTTTACCATGCTTAATTTTCCTGCGTGGGAGGAGTGCTGTGCAGCGGCAGCCATTTTGAATTATATAGGTCAGTGGGAGATTGTGTTTTTGTGTGTTTGTTATGCTCTGCCTGGTCTGGTGTATGTGAAGAACTCAGAGGCTATAACTGAAGGGTTGACATAAGTACAGGACACACACATTGATGTAATGTGTTCCTGTTCCTACTGATGAGAAAAGAAAGATCAATCCAACAAGGTCAAGATGCAAACCAACAGCAATACACATGCAAATGAACCATGGAACACAAACAACAAACCAATATTTGGCACATGGTTCTGATGGAGGGTAAAAAAAATAAAATAAAAACACACAAAAACAGAAGTTACCGAACAGGTCTCCAGAACTAGCTGTGACAAAGACACAATTGAGTCTGGGGAGAAAGAGGAGAAAGAAGGATTTGGAGACTTAGAGTCAAGTTCACAGTTTACTTGTCTTCTTCATACGTGAAACTCAGCTGGACTGATGAGCACAGACAGCAGACAACAGACAACATTTCACACACACACACACAAACACCGTTTCCTTGGAGATTCTCTCTCGCTCAGTCAACTCTTAAATCTGTCCTCCATATCTATTTTCGTGCCTTTCCAAACCTCTTCTCCCTTACTCATAAACGTACTAATTACATATTATGCAAATGACCCAAAAACGGAGAGGAAGAGTGTGCGTCAGTGTGGGTGTTATTCAACGTGTGTGTGAACTGTGCCAAGCTTGTCCTAAAAAAATCCAACCCGCAGAGAAAAGCTCTTCAAAGGCTGTCAAACCCAGCTCCTCTCCTCTCTCATCCTCCTCCACTCCCTCTTGAGAGAGAAGACAGAGTGGAGGAGAGAGGGGGGGGGTAAGAGTCGGGATCAGAGGGTTGTTGCTTTGGATACATTGGGTAAAAGATGAATCTAGACAGAATCCTGCAGATTAAAGTAATGACTGGAGCATTTTCAGAGAACATGTGCAAATTTTTCTCTGTATTTAAATATAGTTAAACACATGAAGTCAAATACATCCTCAGAAGCAAATACATCACCTGACAGACAGGTTTCACTGAGTATATGAAGTTCATTTAAAATATCACATTACATATATGACAAATCCCCCCCCCCAAAAAAAAAGTATAAACTATATTAACTTTCATTAAAACTAGTTTTCATAAACAGCTTGGCAATTTAATTTGTAGTTTATGTTACTTAAATAGCTGTTAACAGTGCTTTGTTATGGACAAATAGCTATAAAATATCACCAGACTAAACCTTTAAGGAATTGCTTTGGAGTAAATCAGAGCCTTTGTATTGTAAAGTTACCATTCATTGGAAATGAATTAGCTTTCGGAGGAGACTAACACAACTCAGAAGTCATCTCTTGTCATGAGCAGTCACATTGAACTCAGTTGTCTGAAGACACATGTGGCTCTAGAAGGAGCCGTCTAAAGCCTGAGAAAACAAACGTGATGATGAAACATTTTTGCTTCGATTTCGACCACTTTTTTGTTTTTAAATCCATTTTAAATCCTCTATCCTCTCAGCCTTGTGAAAGTGCAGGGCAAAAATCGCTGGAGTACCCTTTAACACGTGGCACCACAAACACAGGAAATACTCAGCATGTGTATCCACAAACTAGCTGTGATGTTGACTAAATGATCCATGCCCTTGGCATGAAGCCGGTTTTTTGCAGCAGTAGGAAATGAGACGTCGGGAACGAACAACAAAGACTGTTTACTGGTGAATGAATGAGTTTGCACATTGAGGGGCGATCAGCGGCATAAAGAGTGAAGTGAAAAGATCATCTGTAACACATTACACTCCGGGAGACTAAATAATGACTGCCTGATGAGGGAAAGAGCCCTTTGTTGTACAATATGTGAGTGTGCTGACCTTATGGGGGGAAAAGAGAGGAGAGGATTTACAGTCATGCAGGTGTAGAGCAGCTTGAGATGAGAAGCTTAGAAGAGCTAGCTCAGAGGCCTTGTTAATGCATACAAGGTATACACAGTAAGTCTCTAACACAAGAAAATGTCTACACTGCAACTTATGGAACATAAAGTCTGCATGGTGTGATGACAAGGAAACAGCCATCTTTATTCTCTTAACAGCAGCTGCAGCAAAGCCCCGGTCACATGACAGGATGGTAACAGTGCCACTACTAGCATGATGGTGTATTTGCAGATGTAGGCTGGACCTCCATCAGTGTCTCCAGCTAAGCAGGGACTCATATCGCCCTCCTCTGGCCATGCTGCGTAACACACAGCTGCTCTGCACTAGAGGACTGTGGGTAAGAGTGACATCATCAAGAAACCACTGCTGGCTTGTGCCTTTCATGTCACCGAATGGGTTCAACTGGTGCATATGTGTGGCTCGCTGGCATGTATTGTCTCACTGGGTGGGTGTTTAGTATGCATGTGACATCACCACTGCTTCAGTAATGACCTGATTGATGAGTGCTCTCCTATTGGTCTGAATGATCTCCTCCTCTGTGTGTGTGTGTGTGTGTGTGTGTCTGTGTGTTTGTGTGAACATCTGTGACAGCACAGGAGGAGCAGACCGTCTGCAGAGCCAGCGTGTGCCTCTTTTGTTGCCATCCCCTTTATCTCCGTCTCTCTGTTGCGATTGGTGCTTTGTCAACTAGTTGCTACTGCAATTGGTCGTTCTGGCAAAGGTCGTGACCCAGCAGATGGGTCTATAGTGAGTGTTTAGACGCGTCATTCCTCTACACACGAGTGCCCTTATATTGCTTTAACCACATACACACACAAATTAGGTCGATGTAGCCAAGATGACAAGTCTCTATTCATAAAAAAGACAAACCAACAATTACAATCTAAAGCGGCGAGCCACAGTGTGAAAGTGTTTGAAAAACTATGCAAGGCTGTCTGTCCTCTAGAACGTATCGTGTCTGTTTGGGTGCATGTATTGGTACGCAAACATCCATGAGTCTCTGTATTGGTATGCAAGCATCTGGTGTGTGTGTTTTGTCTGTATGCGTTTAAAGGGAGGGGGGGGTAGACAGACGGAGGGTAGACAGCTGAGGAAACCCCATGCAGTCTTCTCATTCAACACAACCAGCACAAAAGACACACACACAGTGAGCTGAGGTACAGGTCAGAGGCGAGGAGGTATATGGCCTCCGCAGACTCGTGGCTTTCCATTCAGTCACAATGCTGTGACACAATAAGCATGACTACACACTCAATAGGCCCTTTAACACAGAGTTGGTGACGTCTACGGTCGCCACCGCTGTGAAGAGAGAGAAGAAAGAGGAGGGGAAGGGACGGACACACTTCCCGTAATGAAGACCCTTACACGCACAATAGTGGTCACACAAAACATAAAAACAATTGAATAACAAATGTATGTAACATTTTGTATCAGCACAAAGATATAAAAATGTTATCTATATGTTAAGGATACAGACACACAGCATCCTAAAACCATGGTTTAAAACTTTAAAACTATAAACACATTTATAACATATTTAATTTAAGTGTAAGTGTTTATAAGTGTTTGGCAGAGAGAGAGAAAACAACATTACATTAGTACAGTAAATAAAGTGGTCATATAAAGTTGGTAGCAGTTAAAGTTGTCAGAAGTGTCCAATTGCAAAAAATTGGGTTTCATAAAAATATGTTACTTTTCCAGTTGTATTCACAGGTTACCCCCTCTTATGTGAATGGTGGACATTACTTGTAAAATATCTTTGTAACAAGATGTGAACGTTCAATTAGTTCAGTACCCGGTGTGTGACTGGTATTGTGATGCAAGATTATCAACGGATCACTGTAATGTGACCGGTAGGTAACAGTTCAGATGTATGGGGATGAGACAGAGTATAATGTATCTTTTACATCCTTTGATTAAAATTATATTTTAAAGTTACAAACCAATGTTCAACTTTTAAACAGACTTTATACTCATAACTACAAAACATATAAATGCATAATAACCACACTATAATGTTCCTGTGCCAAAGTTGTAAATGTTCATGAGAGTCTATTTTTACTTGTGTTGCTTTGTGTAAATATAAACATGTTTGCCACATTAAGCCACCTCACAAATTGGTCTTCCAAAGCGTTTGAAAGCATTGGAAAGACCATTTCTTTATGGAACCTAATGAGCACGACTAAGTTCGCTCTGCCTCTGGTCCGCTGTAAATGTAGCCTTATGCTTTGTTGAACTAATGTTTGACAACGAAATTAAGAAAAACATGGACACTTTTTAATAAGGCCCTTAGTGCAGTCAGAGGACTGTTGTGTTATTCGATTGCCCTCTTTTGCCCCCGACCTCATCTGGACTATGCTGATTGTTGTCAAACATGTGTGTTGGTATAGACAGTAATGTGAGATGACCTCTGATGAAACAGTGTCTGGGCGCTGGTCTATGTGGAGTAGCTGATCTGATTAGAAGTTTCATCCTGAAGTATTATTTTTATTAAAAAATCTATAAAAAAAATAATCACAGAACTAGCAAGATTCTTGTACCCTATCAAAACTAGGGCAGAAAGTCTGTGTGATAACTGGGCATTGCGCTCTGATTGAAATGAGTTTATGCGTATTTGTACATTGCTGGAGAGAAGAACAATATGCTTGTTGCCACTCAAATTGTGTTAGACAGGTGACTGAGAGAAATAACTCCTTGGTAAATACATACGGATGTATAGTAAAATTTTACCTGTGTATTGGCTGATATGATAATAAGTAAATACTTTTCCACATTTGGGGGACTCTTATGTAATGCTTTATCAAATGTAATATTAATACCCCAGATGTATGTCTTCGTGAAAACAGGCATCTTGACACTACCTAATTAACCTAAGCACAGTACAGTACAGTTTTTACTGTATCAAGGTGATGATGTTGGGATATCAGGCAACTGAAACCCCTGTTTATTTATCTTTAATGTTTGATTCATTGTGATGCATCTCCTTGCAAAGAGAAACCATGACCCCTCCTCCACTGCTTTGCTTAACTATAGATCATTCAAGCGGACGAACCTTAGCTTTGTGTTTGCACACTCAGTACGTGATATCTGATCAGTAATGCCATGAACACAAGAGTAAAAATCTATTGTATTTTAACTGCATGGAAAAGTAATTAGAGTGAGATTAGATAAGCATCTGGTTTAACTAGCCTCAGCGCGAGTGACATATTATATCTCACAATCAGTGAGGGAGGAAGAGAGAGATGAGGAAACGGCTCACCAAAAATGATGCCACTTTTATGAACTATTACAGCTTCAACTGTATCTACATCTATATTTAGACAAAGCAGCATACTTTTCATCATTAAGTTACATTTTTGACCTGAATATTACAAGAAAATGCATCCCTTTTTTACTAGAGCTCATCTGTGGCTCCTTCTGATATTGTGCTGTGTTACTATATGACAGGCACAGAAAAAAATAAGTCAGATTTTCTGTCATATCGACATTTCTTTTCTGCTCTTAATGCAGAAAATTGTATAGATGTAGTACACATTATGGAGTAAACACTAAAATACTTGCATGCATGCATACATGGATAGAGGATTGTTTTTGGCCAGCTCAAACAGGCTGCCTGTGGTGCCGGAGTCAGGATGTGCTTCCTCATACTTCAGCCTTATTAAATTAAGACCTCTGACTCAACCAACTGGTCACAGACACTCTCATTGTGTGGGTGAAGGACTTCCGGGGTGTACGAAGCAAAGTGGGCAACTGCAAAAGGAGTGGCCTTTAAACATATGTAAAAAATATCTAAACTCCTAACAAAGCCGAAATTGCCCAAAAACCACAGCAGGGCTACACACCCTCCACATCAGCCATGGAAAACCCTGAACTTTGGAAAAAGAAAACAAAAATGAAAAGACAGAGGGGGAAAAAAAAGGAGACAGGGAGGAGGAACAGAGCAGAGATGTGTTACATACAGCCACTTTATTTTCATTCTATTTTCTACCTCAGATAAGCTTACAGAGGGAGGAAGGCTCTCTCTCTCTCACTTACTCTCTCTCCAACACACGTTAAGGTATTTCCTGTTAGGAGTGTGAAGTGGCCAAACAGAATTATGGGTGACTGAGTGAGCCCTCAAGTGGGCCCCATTTTCTCTCATACAGGGCTCCTTTCCCCGGCTCCCGCTTCTCCCACCATTTCCTCTTTTAACTGTTTGCTCAGTCAGTTTAGTGGAGACGAGCCTGAGCAGCTTGTGATTAAAGAAAGTTTTCTGCACTTAGTGATATGCTCAGTGTCACTTAGTGGACCACTAAGGACAACTTGTTACAACCCCTGTTTAATTGTTATGGACAGCTACGGATAACAGGCTATACAAACGCATTAAGTGTATGAAAGAAAGAAAGAAAGAAAGAAAGAAAGAAAGATGAAAGACAGAAAAAAAAGAAAGAGTGCAGTCTACCCTCCGGCTCGGAGCTATTCCACTCTGGAGCCCCGCTTCACATCTGGCTTCTATTGAGGGAGGTATTGGGTTGCACTCACTCTTCCCCAGCCTCTGTTATGTGTGAATATTCAACCCACACATGAGTGCATGTGACACACACACACACACACACACACACACACACACACACACACACACACACACACACACACACACACACACACACACACACACACACACACACACACACACACACACACACACACACACAGGCTCTCTCTCTCTTAGTTAATGGGCACTGGACACTTTCCCACTCACATGGTTACACACAAGTTTCCCAACACAAGGTATCATCTTACAAGTTACTATCCTAACAGCTCACACCGCCTCGTGTTCTCTTGCATGGTCCTACTAAGACATCCACAAAATATGCACATGTACAATGAATAAAAATGGAGAGATAAAAATACTCTAGTATCCATTCAACAAGTGAACTGGATTGGCCGGTGGGACAACCAGCAGAATGAGTAGCAAACCAGATTACTGGCGTGTCGCTTACAGACTGAACAACGTGGCCTGAATGATAATCAATCCAGTCTGGATTTGTGCTTAGGAGTATGTCCTCATATACAGGACATGGACTTCTAGCTGGCCCAGTAATGACAAAAACATAGTTCCAATTTTTTTTTGTTCCAAGATAAAGTGGAAACTTTTTTTTGGAGTTGAATGATTTTGCAACTATAAATTTATGATATAATTTCACGTACATTTAAAGTGAGCTGAGGTTTCACACCAAACATAAAAACATGTGAAAAAGAGGTCATATATTGTACGATGATTGGCTACCCCACTAGTTCTCATATGTACATGTCTTTAACACAGATTCATGGTAAGCAAAGACATTTTCCCTCTTCAGCAGATTCATTTCCTGTGTCTAACTCTGCACATGCATCATTCTAAGGCAAGAAAGTAACATTGTGCAAAACCCATTCTGAGTGAAGGGGGCATTAACAAATTGAAGTTTCTTCATACATTAGCTTGTTGTTCAAATATGTTTTGCCTATTGCCAAATCACTGATTCAATTTCTTTAAACTGTTGACCAACACATCCTCCTCTGCTCTACATTCATATTCCTCTCGTCATTTCTTATTCCACAGCCACACCCTTGCCAGTTGCTCCTCTCTTAAGAATCTCCCTGCCCACACCCAACCCATGGCACCCTCCCGCTTTTGTTGTTGTGCCAGCCAATGGTGGAATTACATTTGCCCCCCCGTTACCATGGCCACAGAATACTATGACAGCCATAAGTCTCTGAGCCAAGCAACAGATGGAACGGAGACATGGAGAACACAAACAAATCTGTTGTTGTGTGTTGACAGAAACAAAGAGACAGAGAGGAAGAGGGAGATGGAACAAATGAGTCTCATATGCTCCATGTGTTTCACTATGGCATTCATAAATGTGTGTGAGAGGAAACAGAGATCTGTAAATCAATTATAACATGACACTTTGGAACACCTGCATGTTTTGTGAAGATTAACTGTTCGGTTTGTGTGCCAGTACCTGCTTGCCGTGGTCCTCTCTTTCTCCTGAAAGCAGCACCGGACTGCAGCGCCTCCAGCAGACCATCCATGATGCCAGTTTCATCGCCCTCTGTAAACATAGCATCAACAACATCAGCAATGCATCAACAAACGCTGGAATAAACCAATTTAACTTTTATTTATGTCACACTCAGCCACTCTATTATCAAAACCATGTCATTTTAAATCAATACAACCCTGACATTTATACGCTAATCTTCTTTCCTAACGACAGTGGAGGGATTGGTGGTTTTTCTAAACCCTCTACCTATCTTTGTTTCTCACAGACACGCCAACCCACACGTGGGCAGGGAGGTTATTTTACTAGCCACGTGGCCACGTTAGCAAATTAGCTACATTAACCCAGATAGGCAGTGACCTAGTTCAGCTAATGTCTCTGCTAGGGGCTACAAGCTGCAATTTCTGGGAGGTCACCTCTATAAACACACAAACACAGCCTTATTGGAAGGCATCTCATAAACATTAAAATACTACATGAATGTGAAATTGTGGTTTACAGTTAAAAGGGTGCTGACTGGAAATGAACCTTGTATCTGTGTATGTGGAAAGGTACAGTTTGTAAGTGTGGTTTGGCTGTTGGTGTGTTTGTTTACATGCACAATGTTTATGTGGTGGTCTTAAATCAGAGTTTAAAGGAGGGGCACCAAATGGGGGGGGGGGGGGGGGTGGTGGTGGTGTTGGGGGTACTCCATGGCAAGGTTGCTGTGTGTGTGTGTGTGTGTGTGTGTGTGTGTGTGTGTGTGTGTGTGTGTGTGTGTGTGTGTGTGTGTCAAGCTTGTTTAGTGGGCATGATTCAGTGGCTCATCCCAGCACTCAGGCAGATGGTTTTAATTATTTCTATTTGAACCTCAATAGAGACAGAGGGGTCTAAAAAGGGGCCAGTGAGGTGGGGTTAAAGGTTTATGTCGTCACCTCCCCAACCCCCAAACACACACACGTCTTCTGCACAAACACAAACACACACACACACACACAATATCTAATCCTGCAGTAAGCTATGAAGCAGATGGCCTGTGGTCTCGCCTGTCACGTCAGAGAAAGTCTCCCTCACACACTCCACAGGACTTCCACAGCTCACATACACCCCTCAATGTCCAAATCCTGGAACTACACAGAGAGTGCAGAATGATGTAGGCCATGTTCTTCTGCTTCCGGGGAAACACATCTGGCCCATTTCCACTCACTCTAATCACATGGTTGGCTTAAACTAGTGGTGGAAGCACAGAGACATACAAACCTATATGTGACTGATCTGGAGGCAATAGAGGGACCAAACAATGACCGGGCTGTGTATAAAAGAGGCTGAGTGAACTCCCGACTAAAACTAGAATGCCCTATGGCCAGTGCACTGTATAGCATTATACATACAGCTCTTTAGTGCGTTTGTCTGAGTGTGGCCTTGGGCAACACTATTTCATAAAGCCATTTACAAGTCTTCAGTTTCACAGGGAAGCTTTACAATGTTTGGTTTGTTAGCGATTATAAATAGAACGAATAATGGGGGAAAAACACACTTGTTGGGTTCAATCACTTGTTGATAATCATGTGCTCTTGTATCCACATGATTTTTATGTGGAACATGCATCAGGTTAATGGTGTTATTATTGAGAATCAATACAAAATCGCTATTGAAATGGCCTTTAAAAACTGTTACTCAAAAACAGCACAAGCACTAACACACGCACACAACTATAGTGCCCGATACAAACAGCAAGGTATTGCCTGAACCAAGTAAGACCATAAGATGGATTAATTAGTGTAATAGCATTAGATCATGAGCTCTCGAATACATCTCTTTGGACCTGGTCTACATCGGATGAACACACACACTGACAGATTCTATTTGGCACACACACACAAACACACACACACACGCACACACGCACGCACACAAAGAGGGAGGACAGCATCTTGTGTGGAGCTGTAGCACCCCTAATGGACATTCACACAGTAACAGACGAGGACATGAATGGAAACATTTACAGAGAAGAGAGGAGTTACAACAAACAGAAGGAAAAAGAGAGAAAAGGGAAAATAGTATGAGAAGGAAAAAAAGTGTTCAAGTGGGTTGGAGACAGAATTTGGATATCCTTAATGTGCCATGATCGTGGCCCTCTTTCACAGTGGCCTGCAGTGAGGCGAGCTACTCAGGCTTATCCCATCTCATCCCCCCTCTGTCACCATGTGCTTTTCTCCTCACCTCCTTTTCTATAAGGCAACAACACAGTCTAATCCTCAAGAGAGCATCTGCTCTCCTACTACTCTCCTTCCATCCCCCACACCACGCTCTCACTTGCTCTTTGTGTAGAGCACGAGCACTCCTAGTGGCGGTTCCCATACAAGCATCTTTGTGGGCGTGTGATCTTTGCCACGTACATAAAAGGCACACAGCCTCACACATTGTTTTGTACTGACAAACAGTACTGACACCTAGCTGTGGAAATGAGAAAAGGTTGGTTGCTAAGTAGTCTGGCATGTTTCCAAAGATGAGTGTATAACAGCCAGGGAGGGATCTTTTATTAGTAGTAAATAGTTGAAGCAAAAGTCACACTTAAAGCATAAGATGGTGAATTTGGACTTTTGGGTGGGGCAGTCTGATAACCTGAATCCTGAACTTCCATCTTTCACAAAAGCCAAGTAAAAGCAATTCCTGTTCTCTATGATCAAAATATTAAATTAGTTATGATTTCTGAGGGATCCATTATTCACAATAACTACTATCACATGCTTAGCACATGTTCAAACTGAGGCTGCACTGAATGAGAGCCCATCTGTCTGACTCACACAGGAATGACAAAGCCACAAAGTGCAAACACACACTGACCTTCCAGGGTTTAACCAACAACTGGTGTAATATGTCCACAAAGGGACAGACAGTGAGAAAGAGGAACATTCAGAGAATTCATGAGATAGTGAGTGTATGGGAGTTGAAGGGTGGGGAATGGAAAGAAGGGGAACAAGGAAGATGTGAGCACGCAAAAGTATAGCTGCTGAAAACAACCTTTGTGTAGGAGCCATCCAGAATGAATGTAATAAACAAATGCAGAACAAAGACCAGGTGTGTGTATGCCAGATTTGTGTGTGGTTGAATGTAAATAGGGGGGTGTTGTATGACTCTGGGCAACAGGGGCAGTCAAATATGCCACCTGTATGTAAATAATCTGCAGCCCACTAAAGCACGCACACACACACACACACACACACACACACACACACACTCATCTTTGAAGCACTACTATGTTCCATTCGTGCATGTCTCTTGAGGGCTGAACATGAAATTTGACTACATTACTTTCTACCACAAAATGTCCTTTCCATACTTTAAACACAGACACAAAATATTCCAAGTGGAGCCTCGGTGCTCGCTGTGTCTTTAAGTGCCCTTTAAATGAACGACGGGGAGGGAAAGGGAAAAAAAGAAGAGGGAGTGATGGAACAAAAGCAAGAAAGAGAGGAGAGGAGAAGCCAGCTGGAACATGGAGCACGAGGAGAAAGCTTAGAAAGACTTTTTGTATGGGAGGTTTACAAAGCTGAGACAGAAATACACTTTCTAAAACGCACACAAAGTGCAGAAACACTTCCCCAACACACAGGCAAAGCAAAACAGAAACAATCACAAGAAAAAAAACAGTCATTTTGTAACACACACACGCATACACAAACACACAGGGCGCACTGAGGCTGTAGCACATTTTGACTGTGGAGTCCCAGGAGAACACGACTGGAGCCAGAGAGAGGAGGAATGTACTGAAAACTAGGTCACAGTCTGAGAGAAGGGGAAAAAGTGCCTGTGTATTAATGTGTGTCTGCAAGGCAGGATTTTAGTGTTAACTGTGTGTATACGAGGATGAGCGAGCAAGAATGTGTGTGTGTGTGTGTGTGTGTGTGTGTGTGTGTGTGTGTGTGTGTGTGTGTGTGTGTGTGTGTGTGTGTGTGTGTGTGTTACATGGGACAATATGCTGCTAGCATTTTTCGAAGTCTAACAGCATCTCATAGAAGAGTGGAAATATGTTTTTGGTGATAAAGAGATTTAGCCGTTCCTTCAGTTCTCTTTTATGGAAACAAATCCCCCCTGTTGAATGAAAAGAGGTCAGGCGGTTCCTTATATACATCCTCCTTGTCCTCACTACTTTCTGTGAAGATTATTGTTACTTGCTTACTGAAAAACACAGGTCATCAACATTAGATTAACTCTGGTCTATAAACACTGATGGGTTGTTCTTTCACACAGAAACACAGACACACACACACACAGAAACACACACACACACACACACACACACACACACACACACACACACACACACACACACACACACACACACACAGACAGATAATCCACAATAGCGTGGACTCTGACTGCCCCCAACTGGAATCTGAGGGAAATACAGACTGAGAGACACGGAGTGTTTCTCTTGCTTTCAGTCACACAAAGGTAAACAGATATGATCCAGCAATTGTGACCTGTGTTGATGTCAAGCAGCTGGTTCTTCTTGAGTTTCTCCTCCTTCTCCTTCTCTGCCTTTTCCCTGGCCAGCTTGGCCCTCTTGATCTTCTCTTCAGCCTCCTTCCTTTTCTGATTCTCCTTCACTGCTGTCTGGTCGGGGAACAAAGAGAGAAGGATATCAGTTCATGTACGTATGCTAAATAAGTTTGAGAGTTTGGTGCGGATAAGTTAGTGTGAAAAAGTATAAAAGGGGATTCTTGGAACAAAATTCAAGTAGACAAATATATTATGGATGTCTGTGTATGTATACATAACTTCAAAGCCAGTGGATGGCAGTTATCCACAGTAACTGGTCAAACAAGTTACCTCCTGTGGGAAACCTCCCAAACGGCACATTTACAGTTGATGTGTAAACTGATAATATAATGGAGTCCCACTCATTCATTATTATGTCAATAAAGACAGGTGTGCAGCCTTTATTTCTCTTCCTAGTTTGACATTTGTCTTTCATGTTTCCCTCTTTCATCTACTTATTTGTTGTTCACTCTGCTTGTGTGTAAGTCTTTGTCCTGTATGAGTAAGAGTGTATTTGTGGGTAGTCAGTAAAGACTGAAAACCACACCTGCTGATCAGACTTTACATCAGTTCATTCATACGCATAAAAACACACCTGGAACATGTTCTTAAAGGTGTTGAGGTCTCCAAAGAATTCCTCTACGGAGATCTTTCTCGGGTCAAAGACAAAGTACTCTCCCAGGTCGTTATATTGCTTATCCATATTCTTATGCAGCATATCCAGCTTCTCAAACTGCTCATGGGCGGTAACCACAAAACTGTGGAAACATGCTGTTAAGGAACATAGAAATCATCTCTCTGTATATGTAAGACATGACAATCATCATTTATGTTCATAAGATCCATTGTTTGACTGAATCAAGAGGATATAGACATCTTCTCCACAAACTGGTCCTTGTCATTTTGTGGAGGAGGGAAGGTTTCCAGATCTTTTTCCAAGTTCTTGATCTGACGCCCCATCAGCTCAAGATTCTTCTGAAGTATCTCTGCAGGAACTGCAGAAGAAACATTATTATAAATACATAGCTTATAATAGACTGTTGTGTTTTCATGCTCTTAGAACAACTGCAACACACCAGGGGTGGTCATGAATGATTCTATGTAGGGATGGAGATGTATACACGTCAATCAGATGTCACATGTACCTCTGCTGGCCTTTTCCACGTGGATGAGCTCGTCTACAAAGCCCATGACCTCAGGATACTGCTCCTGGCACACATCAGCTAAGAAATGGAGCAGCGTCTGCTTCAGATCAGCTGTTTTGGTGTCACGCAGCTGATTGAGAGAAGGAATGATTTAAAAATGGCGCACTGAAAAGGCAATCGATCAAAAGTGTTGAATGTATGCATGTGCTGTCATCGCACTTTTCTGTTTTCTGATGTGTTTAAATGGCTGTGAAAGTAAGACTAAGGGTTTTTAAACATTACAGCAAAAGGGGGCTTATGTACATGTTTATATCTGTGTTATATATACTACATTCCTAAAGCTAGTATTGACAAGGCAAATGGGAATTTTTTTTGCATGTTATTGTCAATGTGCTTTTATGTCACTCAACTGTATGAAACGGATAATTATTGCACTGGAAATTATTTTGTTTTTGTTAAATATGAGACAATGATTCAGACCTAGATAGTAATTTATTTTGTGTTATTTGTTACTGTGATTACACTGTCAAGGTCAAAGTTTTTACTCTTAAAGGACCCAGTTTTATGTCATTTACTTTACGTCAGCATTTCCACACACGACCTCCATGAAGTACACAAAAGGTAGAACTAAAGGCCTTTCTTGTGCATTCATTCAGTTTATATTCTGTGTTGTATACTGTGTGTACACCTCACTTTACCTTGCACAGGTATGATATGGAGAAGCCGAACGCCTTTCCATTGCGGGAGCCAGAATTCATATAGTTCCCGACAAGGAGGATGATCTCTAGTAGCTTGGCGAAGGTCTCGCTTTTTCTGAGCTCCTCGCAGGCTGCTGTCACAGACACCACATCTGGCTTGATGTTGTTCAGCTGCTCCTCAAACTGCACCCTGAACAGGATGGCCTGAAGCCGTGGCATCAGCTTCTTCACACCGGACATCTTGAGAGAGAAAAGAGGGAGCCATTCCTCGTATGTTTGTTGCCACATACATTGTGTGTGTGTGTGTGAGGTTATGAGTGAGTGAAGGGGATTTCATTCATTACTCACATCCTTCACAGTTGAACAAAGCAGTCTGTGTTTAACAGCATGGGGATTTTCTGGCTCTAATATATTGAGCACGGTATGATTCTATCTCAGTACTTCAACATTTTCTACGCCTCATTCGCCATTACACTGATTTTCCTGCCATGTCTGTGGTTGGTCATGTACAAGTCAGCTGGGGATTCAAACAATACTGATATTATGAAAGCTAAATTGTCTGTTTTGTGTGTTTATTTCATTTGTGTGTGTGTGTGAGTTTTCTCACCACTACTCCAAACTGCTCGGACTCAGCCAAGTCATCATATTCATCCTTCATCTCTGCCAGGACGCTCAGCTGCTCGGCCACTGGCAGTAGTTTGATCAGACTCTGTGAGACAATGAGGGCAAAATAGACTTTACATGACATCAGGATCTGGACACACGTCTACACAAAACACAAAGACAGATTAATTGACTTTTGAAATGAAATTCCTCTGGTAGGTTATTCGACTGTGAGGTCCAATCAGTGTGCAGGCTCAGCTGATGGTCATTAGCCTCGAGGATTCAATATGTGAAGAATCTTGAGAGCTCTATACCTGAACCATGGACTCTGTGAGGACCTTCTCATTAACCTCCAGGACGGCGTTCTTGATCTCCTCATAGGGGACACGGAATGAACCCAGGAAAATGGCTGTATGAGGAGACACAGTTAACAACACCTATTAAAATCCAATAAGGATTAAGTTGAACTCACTTTATTGTTGTCATTTCAATGAATATTTTAGCTGAACGCATTTTAAAGAGCATTGTCATTGGTGTGGGGGTATCAGGCGTTCAAACAGATGGGCATCTGTGAACTTACAAAGGTTCTGCGAGCACTTGGAGTCAAGAATCTTCAGCTCCTTAACCTTCTTCTTCTGCAGCTGCTTCTTTTCGTCTCCTCCATCCTGCTCCTTTTTGGCTGGAAATGTAGGAGGGAGGGTGGTGGCAACATTCAGAGAAGGACAGAAGAAAGAGAAGACTTTGTTAGAAATCAAATTTTTTGGTGATGACTAGTACAGCTGGATATGAATAAATATAATGCTGGAAAGGAGCATAGTGGTACATCCAGTGGGTACTGTATTAGAGAGAGAAGTGGATAAAAGGGATGGACCGAGGGCCTATGTGATGCTATAAAAACTGACAGACTTGGCACGGCCTTCACTTTTTAATTCCCTCCCAACTGTATGGTGTCATGGAGGTGTTAGGATTATTGTATCAGTGTCCGGGGGTTACGATGGAACTGCTATGTAAAGGCTGTAACACTGGGGGTAAGCCCGTTTGTGTGTGGGTCTGGTAAATACGCTCGGACGTTTGTCAGCTGTAAGGCATTCAAAGTTTGCAAATCAGCCTACACACAAGTATATACAGTGTGTACACACACACACACACACACACACACACACACACACACACACACACACACACACACACACACACACACACACACACACACACACACACACACACACACACACACACACACACACACACACACACACGACAGAAGCGCTTCACATTAACCTGTTCTGACAAGGTCAGGATTGTGACTGTACGGATGTGTCAGTGTGTGGGGGTGAATGTGCACTGGATGAGAATTAGGAGTGAAAGATGAACAAGCACATGGGTTTAACCACTTGATAGCCCGCTGCACAGAGACACATCAGACCTGAGGTCAGCAGAGCGCTGGAAGTCACAGTTGTTCACTTGATTCTGTCAATATTATCTGACCACTCAAACTCAATTTAACATTCATGTGAAGATGTCAATCTTTAGTCAATCAAGTTTTTTAGGTATGTATATAAAGAATGTTGTTACAGATTTACATTAATGAGGAGTTTATTTCATCTCTATTATAAAGGAAATGCCTTAACTGTGGAACAAAAAAAAAAATTCAAAAACTGTTCTTTGCTGAGGTAACTTAAGATGGGCACTAAACATGTTTTGGACATTTTTTATTCATACAATCTGAATATTGATTCATAATCACAACAATTGTTAGTGGGGGCCTTAGCTGTGCTGAGCTATGTCTAAGTTTCAATTCCACAACTATTCCTATTCATCAGTACCAAAATAAGAAGTCCTATAAGAAACAATGGCCTCAACCATTTCCTATCCTTTAATACTTTCTGTATGACTTACTACTATTACTAATACTTTGATAAACAATGGAGGATCAATACCACCCACATTTTTCCAGTCTCTCCTTAGGTTTTGCCTAATTGTGTATGTGGTCTTATCAGTGTCTTATCTTTATTAAGGACAGACAGTAACAGGAAACAAGAATTACTGTCTGGAAAAGAACAGTCAGCAAGAGAGTTGGTAAAGCATGTATAGTACCAGTATGCTGTCTCTGTCACTTACTGTCTGAATCACACTGACAAACAATACAAATCTAAAGGAGCTGAGTCCACCTGTTTCCACTTCCCGGCGATGACCTCATGTAACAACATCAGAAGCTAAATTAAGTTTTTTACTACAGCAGACGAGGCTATCTGGACTTCAACGACTGTAAATAATGGCCAGATGTTGTAGAGACAGGCCTACCTACAGCTGTTTAACTACCAGTGTTACTGATAATATTGTCCATTGTAGTTTAGGTTTACCTAACCCCCGAGTCTGTGTACTCTATGTGTGGCCCTCTTTTCTTCACTTCCACACAATCATTCAATATTCAAGTGCAGTTTGCTAGTAAAGAATAGTCTCATTCAAACAACACTGTATGTATTCTCCACGGAGACAGAGAGAGAGCCACTACAGCGTAACAACACATCCATCCATCTGTCCATCCTTCCATATGTCCAGTCAAACAGTGCTTTGTCTCTATGTGAGAGGCCAATCAGTCGGACAGTCTGTTAGAGTCTTGGCCTCTTAATGAGCTTCTCATCTCTCCATTTAGAACATACACTTTTACACAATACAGTCAGTCAGTGGACTGTGGCCTCAATAAGTCCTATTGTTTCATTCAGCTTCAGCTGTGTGAACCTCCTCTCTCAGAATCAAACATCACTTGGATCAAAAGTTTGACTCAAACCTGCTCCCAATCTGATCTGCTCTTCTACCGTTTTGATTTAATTTGTGTTATATCACTTTAATCAGCTGTGTGTATCACTACCATGTGTCCAACACTCCAGCCATTGTCTCAGCTGAGAGCAGGAAACCACAGCAGGAAGTCAACCATTACACACAGACACCGGGTAGGAATATCAGGACATCTGAGAGGAAACAACATAAATATCTTTGCACAAACACATAAACAGAGCAAGTCACAGCTGAAAGGAAAGGAAAAGACTCAAAGGAAGTGACAAGCATCTACAAATTAACATCTCGGGACGGAGACACAAACAGGGAGACTGATAATGGCCTAAAATAATTCACTTCTTTGAGACAGAAGCATCTAAAAAAACAGTGGAAAATACATTTAAAGATATATTAAAAGATATAAATACATCAAATATTAGTAAAAAGCTTAAACCTGATAACACCGTGTGCACACATATAAATCTGCACATGCAGACTTGTAACAAGACAAGTACACATGCTACAGCGCAGATAAATCTAATCTGGATGGTGTATAATCTCAAGGACTGGCAACCCAGTTAGTCTGGGACAAGACTAGTGACCTAGTGACGGCATCATGTCACTAGGTCAGTGTGTGTGTGTGCCTGTGAGTGTGTGTGTGTGTGTGTGTGTGTGTGTGTATCTCAGAGAGATGTAGAGCCGGTGAGGGAGCATGTGTGAGCGTGAGTGTGTGTGTGTGTGTATATGCTTGCTATCATAGCTACAGTGCCGGCTACGCTCTGGCCAATGAAATGAGGCACAGCTATGTTGACATCATGGCTGATTCATAAAATGGGGTCTGTTGTGCAGATTGTAAAATGGCTGCTCTGTGGTCTCCACGTGCAGTCTTATTTCATTTATGATCCAAGGGCACCTCTAGTGTTGGCTATGGAGCACTGCATCAGGTTACACTTAGTCATTGTGGGGGAGGAGAGGAAATGGTCAGAGGCAGAACACATGTGTGGCTAGACAGATGCACACAAAAAAACATGCACAAGCAACAGATGAACACACTAGTGGAGTTCTGACATCTAAACATCCACATGTTTTATCGTCCCAGCTGCCTTTTTGTTACACCGTCATACAAAGTAGACCACCTTTTGTGGGAAAACAAAAAATCACTAACTCACTAACTCACACACTCACACACACACACACACACACACACACACACACACACACACACACACACACACACACACACACACACACACACACACACACACACACACACACACACACACACACACACACACACACACACACACACCCCTTTCCTGGAACACTCCCCCCCTTGTCTTCCCAACAGCTGCTTGGCGCTGAGAGATGGGGGGGGCTGCCAGTGTGTATGTGGGAGTTCACACGCAGGAAAGCATGTGTGTGCCACAAAAGAAAAATGAAATTTTTCCATTTCTGACTTCTGTTTTCAATTAAGTGGAAAGAGAGGAAAAAAAGCAGAGGGATGGAGGGGGAGAAGACGTGAAAGGAGGGGGGCACAGAATCATGAGGAGCCAAGTCATGCAGAGGTCTCTGTCAATATATAACTATGTGTGTGCGTGTGCATGTGTGTGTCTGTGTGTCTCTATCTGCACAAAGAGGAGTCTGTTTATCAGTCAGCAGGCCCGAGTGTGTCCTTCAACCCCCCTCCCTCCCATTCGCTTCCTCTCTCATCCCCTCAGTCCTTAAAAGGAGAAAATGTGTGGTGGAGGAGGTTATGGGTAGCCAGGCTTGGAGAAAGAGAAGAAAAATAAAAAAGACAGATGGACAGAAGCAAAAAAAAAAGGAAAAGATAATAAGAAACAAAAGGATAAAGAGAGAGAGAGAGAAACACATGAGGGGAAAGAATGTGTGGTACACTTTCATCCCTTGCCACTCTGAACTACAGCCTCAACTCAAAGAATAGTTCCAGTCCTCTCCCAGAAAGCATAGTCTCCTCTCTTTTCAATCTTTCAATCCCTTCTTCTGTTTTTTCATGCAGCCTATTCATCCTCTCATCACCACTCCCTGCTTGTGGAGCGCTGCAGTTTATTTTTAACCCACTAAAAGCTTTCAGATGATCGGCTCCATTGTATATAAATATGTTTTTTTATCATGAGCCCCCTGGTGGCAAGATAGGAAAAATGCAGAACATTAACTTTATATAACTTCCAGCTAACTTTTCTCCATTCAGCATTCCAGGGCTGGAGATTGTCTAAACTGGAACAGAGAAGAGGGTTTAAAGTTACAACATCAACTTCCCGGAGTTGAGCAGTTATTTGGAAAAAGTTGAAGAGGTTGCCCAATCGACAGAACAACACAGAGACTCAAAAACATATTTTGCCAACTTTAAACATCAACATAGACCTAATAAGTTTCAGGGAATCTTATCAAGAACATGTTTGTGGTTTTAGAAGGTTAACTTTAAGAATGCTAAAGTATTAGTACTAAAAGGGAGTGGGACAAAGGAAAAAGAGAGAGGGGGCAGGGTGCAGGGCGAGGGCTTGTGGGAGGGCTTGTGGGAGGGGCTAAGACCGTGCTCACTTGCGCACCCCTGGTGCATGAACAGTGTAACTGCTGCTTAGATTTTCTGCACTGAACTAAGTTGGATATTATTACACTACATTTGGTTTAGAAACATAAAAAACAGCCAATATTTATAGCAAAAAATATCCTAAGAATATGGAATACAGAAATAAGTTTTGCTTTACCATCTGCTCATTAGACTTGGCCTGCAGTCTTAACTAACACACTTTCAACCAAGACTGAATGGAAAAAACACTTATGAAACTTTGTTTCCAAAAGGAATTATTAAAAAAAAGTTTTATCTCCAGCCTATAAAAAACAAGTTTGTAGGAATATAGAAAACATAATTTTCTTATTTAGTGGTCCTACACAATGTACAATTCCAAGTATAACAACCTGGTATTTTATTCTATTTGATTCAATTCAAAATTAAATCAAATAGATTTGGGTCTTTATCAGTCAATGTCCACCACATGGAATCTTGTATCACTCGTTAAGGTCCAATCAGTAATGTTTAAACATATATAATTATAGGTATATTTGCGGATTTTGATTGTTAAATTGTTGGTCAGTGTATTTAATGGCATTTGAATTAAACTTATGGTGACAGCAGGTCTGGATTTTTATTATTTTGTTTACATTCGAATGACAGAAAACATAAATATACTTTAAACTGGAAGAATTTAAAATAATCTCCCACAGATTTTCAATGTTAATTTACATGTTATTTTTTAGCCTTGAACTAAAAAAATTGAGGTAGACATTTTTATTGTGCATATTGGTCTGTAGTGTTGTATAGAATGATGCTGTTATACAGACAGAATCTAAATGTATGGACTACAGGAGGCACAATGTGAGGGTCCTTCAGTGTGGTTACTGTTTATGTGTGGAGCTGCAGTGCCCTCCATTGGAGAACGTGGTGTACTGCTGCTGGATGGCAGAAGGCTGGCAAACTCCAACACCTGGATACACTGTTTATTACCTTCACACTCCATCTCACTCACCATCTAAGTTTTGTGTGTGAGTGTGTGTGTGTGTGTGTGTGTGTGTGTGTGTGTGTGTGTGTGTGTGTGTGTGTGTGTGTGTGTGTGTGTGTGTGTGAGACAGAGCGGAGACAAAAGTTAAAAGAAAGAACATACTGACTGTGAGTGTGCATACATGTGATGGTTTAAGGTGTACACATAGGAGAGACTGAAGTGGAAGGAGTTTGTTGAAGTGGGAGACGGGGCAGATGTTGGGAAACAGTGGGTATGTGTGTGTGTGTGTGTGTGTGTGTGTGTGTGTGTGTGTGTGTGTGTGTGTGTGTGTGTGTGTGAATGTTGTTCTCTCAGGGCCATTCTGACCTCTCTATGCTCTTCTGGCCATGAAGGTCTTCGGCGATGACGCACACTCGGCACGTAACCGCTTCACTGATGAGACACACACCCACACACACACACCGAGTATGCTGCCTGCATTGCTGATAAAGTGCATTACAGTCGACACACCGACACAGCACTACCTTGAACTCGAATTCACACTTGCTGAAACCACACAAACAGCCCATAAATCCCCATAGCAAATAACAGAGGACACAGACATACCCCTACCCCACACCACACACACACACACACACACAC
The DNA here is from genome assembly GCF_027596085.1 of Anoplopoma fimbria. Classification (NCBI taxonomy): domain Eukaryota; kingdom Metazoa; phylum Chordata; class Actinopteri; order Perciformes; family Anoplopomatidae; genus Anoplopoma; species Anoplopoma fimbria. The sequence continues at coordinate 13,376,375 of NC_072452.1, forward strand.
ACACACACACACACACACACACACACACACACACACACACACACACACACACACACACACACACACACACACACACACACACACACACACACACACACACACGTAGAGGTGAGCTGCTGGTGTGCTTATTAAATCAGTCCTATATCAGCCAGTCTCCTTGGGACGGCAGAAAAGATTTACTACAGCAATTACACTGGCTAATTACAAGGAGGAGAGAAAGAGGGAGCGAGGGAGAGCTACAGAGTGTAAAGGAGAGAAGGAAATCAAATCAAAAGGAGCGAGAGCAAATAAAGGTGTGAGAACTGAGACGATGAGAGAGCAAATAAAGGGGAGCGAGATAGAGGGAAGTTTGTTTAAAAAGGACAAAGACGAAGAGGGAGTGACCTTGGAGCCAGCCACAATACCTGAGCCTTGAATAGGGTACATGGAGACAACAACAAAAAACACACACAAAAGGTTCAGTGTTCAAACTTCAAAGTCACAAATCAGCTGCGTTTGTGCCTGAATGAATAACTGAGTGACTCGCTGAGTACGTAAGTAGTTTTCCTGTGGTACTCTGGTAGTCTGTGTGGCGCTTTGGTGTTTGTTATTCACAGTGTGGATGTCCTTGACGCTGCACTGGCCTTCACAGCACAGTGCTCCCTCTACGGGGAGGAGAGTGAACTACATCATTAGGCAGGCTCGCCAACCGTTATCAATCAAACCTGATCCTTGTTCCCAGGGCTCTGGATGACATGCAGTGACATTTACAGACACTTATATACTTTACGTATGTGTGTGTGTGTGTGTGTGTGTGTGTGTGTGTGCGTGTATGTGTGTCTGTATATGTGTAGACTGATTGATGAGATTAGTGTTCTGACAGACGGGATTGTGTGAAGGTCTGACAATCTCTCAAATTTGAACGTAGGCTTGAAGAGAAGCAATTAAAAACTGCTAATAACTTGGTACTTCATCATTCCTATTGGGGAGAGATGAGTTTGCCTCTCCAACCTTACCTTCACTCAACAGGGAAAGGGGGGTGGGGGGGGTGGGTCACAACTCTTGCTCATGTACACTTCATCCAGTCAGTGCCAGCTGCTCGCCAAAATGTACCGACATTTCCCTGCTTGCCAAGTGCACTGTCCATCCTGACCTTCTATGACATATGCACAACCATGCAGAAAGTCTCATTTACATGAGCACAGAGGTGGAAACGAAAACTTAGAAATTGGGTTTCTATCTCAATTAAAAAGTTAGATGAACTGTAACACACATGCACCCCATGAGGCCCATTTTGCCCCGGGCAGAAAGGATTAGGTGCTGCGCTCCTGTCAGCCCTCAAATATTCATTATTACCTTATGGAAAGATAGCAGGCAGAGAGCGAGTGGGAGCAGGAAGGAGCTAGAAAACGGGAGAGTGCAGAAAAGAGCATGAGTAAGTGATAGAGAGGCACTTTATGAATACAAGCAGTTCTGACTTATGCAAAGCAAACTAGATGAAAGGGGGACCGGGAAAAGAAACCGGAGGTCTACACGGTGTCATGCCATGGAGGACAGTTAAAAGCTCGTTGCAGGACTGGAGCACACACTCATCCTGTTAATCCCTCAGTTTCTGTCCTCTCGTCTCCAACCATCCATCCCTTCACTCGTCTTTATCTCTGCTTCAGTGATGAGGACAAAGGAAAGCACTCACTCATTTTCTCCATCCCTCCCCAGTTCTCCCCCCCTCCCTTCTCCTTCTCTTGGTCTCTTCAGGCAAGGCTCGCAGGCCTGATTAGCAATTGTGACTTGACCGCATGGTGGAAAGATTGGCACACATGCACAAACACACACAGGAGCATGTACACACACACACACACACACACACACATATGTACACGCATACACACATATGTGGCAAAGAGGAGGACAAGGGCCAGTTCTGCTAGGTCTAATTACCCCCTGAGCCATGCCTGGAGACAGTAAAGGGGGCTGGGGAGGGAGTTTTGCCTTTTCTAATGTCAGCCATCGCTCGCAGGACATACACACTCAAAGGCACTCGAGAAAGTGTATCTGACTGGAGGCAAAAGATTGGGCTGTCGTCTGGTGCTTGTCACTATGGTGTCTTTCAGCCAGCATGTTAATATGACCAAGCCAAGGAAACTAGTGACTAGATGAGAGGGGGGGAGAAAAAAAGGAAAGGAAAAAGGGGAAAGACATGTGGAGAGTAATGCTGGAGGAGAGACGAAGGGGATGAATAGCAAAGTGGAGAAATTGCAAAGGGAGGCGGTATCGTGAGGGAGAAGCCATGGAGCAAAAAGGATGAGATAAGAATGTGGAGTAAGACAATGAGATTTGGACAACAAGGTAAGAAGAAAGAGGGTCTGAGAGTACAGTTTCAGAGAGAGTTTGCCTCAGTTATGATTATTAATGCACTACTATTAGATATCTCCATACACATGCAACCATAGAGCTCCCCTTTGAACTGAAATATAGTGTATTTCATTTAAAGCTTTGAATCATTGCAAAACCAGAAAGTAAACCGGTCCTTCAATCCAAACTGCCGAAATCATTGTGAGAACTTCTTTGCATTGGTACACCTGATGTTTTCTCTTTGTTGCAAAGCTTTGGGAAAAATACTGCAGGTGTTTGAAATACATCAATAACCCTGGATCATAGTCAAACTAAGTAGCCGGAGGGGGATGACAACCACGATCTGGCAACCTCCAACTCTGCGTGGGATCCTGGGGAAAGTCTCTCTCATCAAAGACCCATTGGGGTGCAGCCGGTTTTACAGTTTGTTAAATCAGTTTTGCCCCATCCCCAAAAGAGAAAAAAAAACAAAAAAACAATCCCCCAAATAAACTAAAGTAGAAAAACAGATATTTAAACAGAGAGAAAGACGGGCAAATCCTTTCCTAGAACATCTGTCTGCTGGCCTCTCAGGAATTGGCTGTAGTTGAGGCTAGACAAAAAGACACACATGCACGCACACAGACAAAAAACACACACACACACACACAAAAGTACACACCTAATCCCACCATGTGCTTAGTGAGCCATCAGGGGACGTGTTGCCAATCAGACTGCTATGTGAGGTTGGGCAAATGAAAACAATCAAGGAACAACACACAATATGGCTGAGAGACTGGCACATGTTTTTGCGAGTGACAGAGTGTTTGTGTTTGTGTGATTGAGTTCACAGATTTAAACACACATAATGCCAACCAAAGACCAGCCTATGAGCTCACCCAGTGCATTCCCAGAGGTACTGTGTGTGGAGTTATTTTCTGGTTCTCCTGTAACTAAAAATGATAACATGGTAAGAGTGGAATATTGAGGAAAATAATCAATTTGGGAATCGCTGCAGCTGTGCACTTCTTCGGACAAAAGCATCTGCAAAACGATGAACTGTAGAGCTACGTCCATGTTCAACTTGCAGGCTGACCTGGATGTGATTTGTTTCCATTAAAAAGGTTTTCCATATGAACTTCAGAGCATATCCAATGCTGCCAAAAGGCTCTCACCATGGCAACAGCTGTGCCGGACGACTCGCAGTTAACGGCGCCAACAACTGTTACAGTGCAGAAAGAGCTTACAGCGCTCCTTACAGTGTTGAAACAGAGGGTGGGCACTAAGCGTCTTCAACTATGGTAACAGTGTTATTGGCTGTAACCGCAGCATAAGCGCAGTGCAGAGCGGTGACCATGAGCTAGCCAGAGTGGGGACACGCTCACACGCACTAACACGCACTTAAAGGCAGGCGTTTTTCCTGCCCGGCTATGTCAACAAAGCACAGAAAACCTCCCACAGACGGATTGCGGCTTCAGTCCCTGCTCAGGTCGACATTACCTCACTTCATCTTTACATTGCAAACAGTTGTTAGCTGTTGTTTTATTCCTCTGGATATCATACAGAGAACCTCTAAACAAAAGGACAGTAGAGCAGCCACGATCTCTTCAATTTAAGTTTTGACAGAAATGCGTCTTCAAAATACTGTAACACAAGACTATGTAGTGTTTTCTTTATTCTACCTGTTGTTTGTGCTGTGGACTTGTTAGCTCGCATGCGTGTGTATGTCTAGCGAGCTATTGCTCCTCTCTCGGTCTTGTCTTTTCTCACGGCTCAGTGAGTATGTCAGACTGCATTGGCCCTCTTTCAGAAACTACTGAGAGATGGCAGCACCATTAAAATTTAACCCACTATCTCACCACTCACCACACACTGACAAGCGAGGGGGAGAGAATGGCAGAGATAGCCAGGCAGGCATACAAGGGTTTACAGGCATGTATCTAACCACAGATTTGCACACACACACACACACACACACACCAAGGAGTGTGTGACATGTGATAGCAGGAGATGGGGAGCGACGGAGCGAAAGATCCTATACAGATGGAAAGTAAAGAATAAGATGGAGCAGATTACCGCTTGAAAACCACACACATGGGATGTATAAACGGATGTGGAAATGAGTGACATCAATTCAGCAGGGACAATTGAGAATGTGTATGGGCCCTGCTTCCCATCAGTCTACACTAACCTGCTCTCTTAATCCACATTTCCAAACTTTCTATTACTTTCTCCCTCCCTCGTAGTAAATCCTTTTTTGTATTTTTTACCTCCCTGTCCTTTGGAAATCTATCACTCTTTCTCTTCAATATATTTTGACACATTGCTTTTTCATATTTCTGTCTACTCTCTCCGTATCCAGGTTTTGTACCGCTCTCTCTTTCTCATTCTGTTCCTGCGCTTTTCTGCCCCAGTGGAGTGTGGGATCGCAGGCAGTGCTGGGAGGCCTACGGTCTTTTAATTAAGAAGCAAGGCAGAACGAGGCCACAGTTAACAAGGACACAGACACACACACACACACACACACACACACACACACACAGAGACAGTTTACATTGCTTTACTTGTAAGGACCCACATTGTCTACAGGCCCCAGCATCAGAGAGTAGAGGCTCAGTTCAGGCATGTGGTGCCAACACTGATCTAGACCTGATTCAAATCCAAGTCCTAACCCTTAATTTGTGCTTGAAACTGAGAAATGGAGAAAATGTCTGTCTCACAAAGATGGAATCACAGGAATAGACACACACGTAAACAAGCACTCAGTACATGCACAAAAAGAAGAACAACAGACACTAGTAAAGACCACTGTGCTCAGGTCACACACACACACACACACACACACACACACACACACACACACACACACACACACACACACACACACACACACGATTTCCGCTTTCACACATCACAACACCTAATCAAAGGCTGAGGACCTGGGTTGAAATCTGCGGGACAAGGACTCAATCAGCTATAGCAATCAGACACAGGGCGCGCAAACACAGCTACAATTACACACACAGCTACGACACACACATAATAAGCCCCGAGCTGACGGACGAGAGGAAGGCCATTACATTATTCAGTCTACCTCATCACCACTGGAACCAACACACACACACACACACACACACACACACACACACACAGAGGAGGCGGGATGGAAGCAGCTATTTTGAGAGTGTGTGCGTCCGTTCTCTGCGAAGGTGACTTTGGGCTGGCTGGAGTGGTAATTGGGTACACATACAAATGCCTTTTTCTTTCTCTTCCCCACGTTCGCTTCAAAGTCTCTCTTCCCCCCCCCACCATGATCCCTCTCTTTCCCTCGCCGCAGCCCCGAACGTGATTACATTTCCGACATGAGTGAGGGGTGAGGAGAGAGAGAGAGCAGTGGAATGAAGAAAAAGTGAGAGAGACTGATGATTGACTTGGAAAAGCAAAGAGAGGGTAGAAAACAGCTCTCACACTGGATGGAAATATACACAAAAAAAAAAAAAAAATGCATTGACACACGTCCATACATTAGCATTTGCCCCCTGCACACAGAAACTCATACCTATATATCATTTACTGGGCAAGGGAACAAGGCAAAGCTGAGGAAAAATACACCAAATGTCACTCAGACTGTCATCCTGATCTTTTCTGTTGACACACACACACACACACACACACACACACACACACACACACACACACACACACACACACACACACACACACACACACACACACACACACACACACACACACACACACACACACACACAGCAATGGCCATCTAATTTCCGCTCAGACGAGTGACATTTTCTCTCTCTCCCTTTTTCCATCTCTCCTTCTGCACTCCGTCGCTGTGGTGATAAAATTAGCATTCCTTTCCCTCCTCTGCTTCTCCCTCCCTCGATGGCTGGACAAGAGGTGAGGACCACAGGGACGGAAGAAAGGAGAGGGAAAGAGAAACAGGAAGAAAGATGAGAACAAAAGAAGACATTAAGAGAAAGAGGGGGAAAAAAAGACGGAGCGAGACGTGAAGAGAAAGAGAGCAGCGTGTGACAGGCAGGGAGAGATGAGGGATAGAAAGACAAAGAGAGAAAGATTAAATGAGAGAGAGAAAGAGAGACAAAGAAAAATACAGCTAGTGGACAGGAGGCAGAGAATGATTGGGAGAAAATACACCCTCAAGGGATTCTTATCACCATGACAACCATCTCCTGTCTCCTTTGCTGTCCAGTTGCATGATGAACTCCTGCTACTTTCGTGGAACTCAGCACGGACGAAACACACACTCACTATCTCTGGCAGATAATCAACCTGTGGTTAAGTAGTCAGCTCCAACATACTTAAAGATAAATTCAAACTAGGTGTGTATGTAGGAACAACATCAACAGCTGGACAATCATGGCTGAGCATACTTTGTTTACTCTGGGCACGTCTGCTCCACGTCCGTGCACGTGGGAGGGTGCATAAACCTGCATGTGTGCGTGTTTCTACAGGGACGGGGTAGAGGGCCCACAGAGTATAATTAAAAGCCAGAGACACAGAGTCCTTGGGAGAGACTGCACCAAGAACTTTATGGGGAGAAGGGAAAAAAGAGGGAGGGTGAAACAGAAAAAAAGAAAAAAAGAAAAAAAAAAACTGACCTTTAAAAACACAGTGAGACGGAGAGAGATGAGAGAGGTGTAAGAGAAGATGGGGAAGTGGGAGATGGACTGAATTAGATTATGCCGAATTGAATGCGGCAAAGAAAGACAGAAAAAAGTGAGAGAACGAGGCAGGAAAGGAAACATTATTGGACTGAGTTGTTTGTGGGGGAGGGCCGGAGGAAGAAGAGAGACGACAGGAGAGGGAGAGGGACCGAGACAGAGAGAGAAAGAGAGGGAACAAGAGAATCCTAATCAGAAACCTGAAGAACAAAATAATAAGGCTGCCTGACAGCAAATGTCAGCTCAGGGAGGGTAGCAGATGGAGGGGGGGAGAGGGGAGAGAGAGAGAGAGAGAGAGAGAGAGAGCAAGACAGAGGGAGATACAGGAGGAAGGGAAGAGGGTGGAGGGGACGAAACATTCAGGAGCAGACAGGTGGGGTTGGAGTGATGGAGACACTTCCCCATCATTGCTCCCTCCAGGAGGAAGGAATACAATCTTTGTGATGCTAAGAAGCAACACATCGCCAGGAAAGATATTCCCCATCTCCCACTGGAGGGAAACAGAGCCGCCAGGTCAGGCGGGTGAATCCTCATATGATGCTGTATACGTGTGTGTGTGAGTGTGTGTGTGTGTGAGTGTGTGTAAATGTGTGTGCTTGTACACTAACACATTCACTGCCTGGCTGGGAAATGTCACCCTTGAGTCAACCTTGACTGCTGTTTCACTCTAGCTAAGCTTTGCTTTAATTCCCAAATCAAAAGCCATCTTTTTCTCTCTGCCGTGTTACTTCATTACGACTTGAAGGTGAGACAGGATCCTCACGGTCTTCTACAACGCTCTTGGAGATTTCCTCTTTAGTTGTTCAGTACGAGGACTTCAGTCCTTTTCCCAAACAGATGCAGAGCAAATCCATTCATGTTTCTAATATCTCCAATCAAAAGGGAACATTTCCTCTCTGCCTCCTCCAAATCATCATAGACAGTTTGATTAATCTGACAAAGCAAACAGAAGGAACACTAATTCCATATTTCTGTTTATTTTACTTTAGACAACAGTTAATGCCAGGAGTACACACAGGGCACCAATGGAAATGTGATAATATACTGAAGAATACCAGGATATTAACTAAGCATTAAAGCTTAAAAAGACATCTATAATATGTCTAATCTACAGTTCTATTATTAGATTATTGAACTTTGGCCACAGTCTTTAAGAATTTAAACACTCAACAGTGTCAGAAAGCCAGGCAAAAGTCAGCAGTGAATTAGATAATGTATGCATTATGTTAGGCTGAGCATGAGCAATGTGAATCTTAAAAGGAAAAATCTAACTTTAATGAGTTCTCTTAAATTAATCAAAAGGTCAACTGGGGTAGATCCAGGATTATTCAAAAGCAAAAAACACAGACTCCACTACAGAGTCCAGTCTCCTACTGTATCACAAAAGATGCAGATGTTGCACAACACAAAGTTTTAGCAAAGCAGTCGCATCGGTCAAAGATGTGTTGTATCTGTTGTTTTCATTCCCATAGAGGAGAACTAGCAATGTATTATCAATGTCTTGTGCCAAGTATTGTATAGATACTTTTAGATTGGCAGATAGCAGCTATAGGTTACAGGCAGGTGCAAATGAGCAACAGGTGGCAGTTTAACTTAAGCATATTAGATCAGCAGGATTGAGAGCTGTGTAGCAGCTTGTGCTGTCAGACTATGAAGCTAACATTATCTCAGTCTGCTACAGTTTAGATCTGTCCATTTATTGTACCGCCTGTCAGTCATCATTAGCAATGACGTACCGGTGACTTGTCACTATCAGGGAGAACATATGTAGGTGTTGCAAATAAACTTTTTGAATGTCATGATAGTTTTACTTTGAAGGAGAAGTTCAATTATACAACAGGCTTACACTGGCGCGATTACTTGTTATCTTCTGTAGTGTTTACGGTTTTGATGTGAGAACCCTGAAAGCTGGCCCCTGTTGGATTGTCTCCATAATAAACAATGTATTCCAGTGGACCAAATCATCTCAATAAAGTTGGTTTATTTCATGGTTAATTTTGTTGTTACAAATAAACAAACTCATTTTGGAGCTTTTTACACCAGAAATCGATAATGACACAGGTAATGGTAAATATTTTGTGTTTTGTTGTTAGTACTGTTGGAGAATCCGGAAACAAATTGATATTTGAGGATAGGTTATAGATGCTTTATTAGGCTTTGCATACAAATACTCCGAAAACACGTGTGTGTGTGTGTTAATGTTGAGTTTATCAAGTAAACTGTAGCTGGAAGAACCATAGCACTGACATTTACCTTGTAACTGTATTTAACATTAAGAACTGTAAATATCCGACATATCTCAATCCAAATATAATAACTGTACAGGTCAGGTTCCCTTTTTGATAATATTTTAAGGATTAAATGTGTACGGGTATTGCAAATTTCAACTAGGGGTGGTAATCTTGACAATTATCTAAACCTCCCCCGGGATAATAGCAGCCATTCATCCCTGAGGTATGACTCCACTGTATGAGAAGGTCAAACAGAGATAGAGGTTATCAACTACTTAAAAAGCTGTCCCTGCATCCCCCCATAAACCACAGTTTCACCATCACACCTAAACTGTCCTCCTCAGTAAGGACATCTTCCCAATCACTTGTTCTCCCATCCTCTCCCTCCCCTCGTCTCTCTCTGGCTACACCCAGTGAGTAATGGCGGGAGCAAAGGATAGTGGCAGAGAGCTATAAAAGTGTAATTTGCTCCATTTTCCTTGGGAAACCAAATTCACTCTCTGTCGTGCGTTACAATCTGTTAACATTCAGATGGCCGGCATTGCAGACAGCGCATTACCGCCTACACTCGCTACTAATGACCCTCACACAGAGTACAAACATACTCATGAGCACGGAGAGCAAGGCCACACGAGCTATGAGTGCATAGAGTGCAAAGTGTATACGTACAAAGACTCAAAATCTTGTTTCTAATGGACTGAGAAAGGGCAAAAGGGGGAGGGAAACGGGAAGAGAGAGGGATTATGAAGAGAAAAGGTAGATGGGATGAAACTCTGTGTAGAGAAGCTAAGTATGTTTCTCTGAATTAAATTAAATAACTTTCTTATGCTCACTTTTTGCTCCTGAAGGAGGAAAACCAGAGCTATCTCTGCTAACCTACAAGCCTCTCTCCTCCTCTAATCTGTCTGTCCTCCTCTAATTCTCAAAAAGTCTTGTTCTCATGTCCTTTCTCCCACTTTCCCTTTCCCCCCTTTTCTACTCCTCAGAGTAAATCTCCCAAACTCTCATTCTCTAACTCCATCTCTTTGTCTCGTTGTTCACTTATTCCATGCCCGATTCTCTCTCTCTCTCTCTCTCTTTCTTTCACTCGCTGATTCGCCAATACGCTCTCACACTCTCATCTCATCACCCTTACAGCAATCCCTTCTCTCCTTCTCTATCTCTCTCCTCCATTTCCACCACTCCTCTCTCAGGGATCTAATAGCCTCCTCCTTTGTTCTTGGAGAACAGCGGGGAACAATGGCGGAGTGGGGCTTGTCGTTGTGGCAACAGGCATGAGACAAGAGAGAGAGGGAGGGAGACAAAGAAGAAAGGCAGAGAGAGAAAGAGCAAGCGCAGAGGGGATGCTGGTTGTTAGCCGGGCGGCGGGGAAGCGAGTGCTGGCTAATTACACTCGTTTCTATGCACACCGCAATTAAACCCTGATGCACACACATACGCCGCCCGCGCTCAGAATACCCATCGCCAGCCAGCCACACACACACACACACGCACACGCACACAAGCACGCACGCTCTGCAACATCAGAGAGAAAGAGTGAGCATGAGAGGAGGTGGCGGAGAGGCAGAAAGGGGGAGTCTGCAAAAGGAAAAGAAAAGAAATGACAAGAAAAGACTGAGGCTATTTTAAATCCATGCTGCGGCTCTCTCTCAAGTAGCACAGTAAAAAAAGTTCACTTAACTTCTAGCTCAAACACATCGAGTTTCATCAAATCTATTTGAATACTGCAAGTTGACATTTAGGCATGAGGTGGGTCAGTGACCTCTAAACAACGCCCCCCCCCCGTCTCTACCTTCCATTCTCTCAGTCAAATACAGCACACCATCTAACCAACAGTTGCTGTTTTGTCACCAGCTGGCCTCAATTTCAATACTCTTATATCAACTCTCCCCTCTCTTTATCAGTTGTGTTCCTCCCACTCTGAATCTACCATCAGTTAATCAGTTCATCTGGCCCCATCTCTTCCCAAGATGATCCCCCCCTCTCTCCAGAGATGAAGAGCTTTGACTTCACACAAATTAACACAGCCGGAACAGTGGCGGGATTGAAGTAGAGGTTGGTACAAATGTCAGAGAGGAACAGTGAGAGAGGTGGAAATGGGCAGACTTGCATCCAGGTCGAACCATCCTGTAGGGTAGAACGTATCCTCTGCCTCATAAACACCCAGCTTCCTTCATCCTCCTATTCATGCCCTAACACTCTTTTCCATTAGCGCATCTCAGAGAAACATGTGTTCCACGCTGTCTGCCCGTCTATTCTATTATTCATGCCGTTTAATGCTTGCCCAAAGGGTGTGCACGTGTGCGCTAAGAGTGCTGGAGGTTCACATTGAAGAGCAGGAAACGTGTCACTACATGTCTGAAGACCAGCTCATGTGTTGGTCACATTGAGCTTTCAGTGTTAACGGCAATACAATAAAAAAAAAAAAAAAAAACAGCCAAAGAAATGCTTTGTGTGTGTGTGTGTGTGTGTGTGTGTGTGTGTGTGTGTGTGTGTGTGTGTGTGTGTGTGTGTGTGTGTGAGAGATTGCACACGCATACCAATAGGCACACAAAAAGCACAACTTCACACAGCAGCATGCACACACACACACACACACACACACACACACACACAAACGCGGGGTGCCAATGAGGCAGATGAGGAGTGAAAGGAGTCACATTAAACAGCCAAACTTGTCCTGTTTCGCTTTCATAGCCCCAGTCCATTTTCATAATGCATTAAAACCACCGCTGAGAAGAGAGGGAGACATGGAAAGGAGAGGAGAGGGATGAGGAGGGGGGTAGAGAGGGATGGAGACACACAGAGAGGAAGAGAGAGAGAGAAATGAAAAAGAGGAGAGAGGGGACAAGAAACATGCTCAAAGTAATCTAAAGCTGGTGGATGTATGGGGGTGCGAGGAAACAAGATAAGGATGAAGGGAGTGGAGGAGTAAGGAAAGAGAGCTCGTCTCAGAGGCAAGATATGGGAATAGAAAGTGTCTGATAGAGGCACAGACAGATTAGGGAGGTGGATAAAAGGAGATGGGATGCACTGATAAAACAAGTGAGGATGACGGCGAGAGATGGGGAATATGATTTAGTCACAAACTTTCATTGTGTGTGTTATGAATGCATGAGTTTCTTTATGTGTGCATGTGTTTGTATTGCTCTATGTTGTGTGTGTGTGTGTGTGTGTGTGTGTGTGTGTGTGTGTGTGTGTGTGTGTGTGTGTGTGTGTGTGTGTGTGTGTGTGTGTGTGTGTGTGTGTGTGTGTGTGTGTGTGTGTGTGGTTGCACAGTGGCAAGGGGCAGAAGGTTCTCTGTTTCAGCACCAGCAGGCTGATGAGAGTTTGGGGCCAAACAGCCTGGAGGCAGAGCTGGCCTTGTTACTCTCTCTCTCTCTCTTTTTTTTTTCTCTCTTTCACACAAACAAACAAGCTGAAATGTAACACAGCTACAAGCCGAGCATTTTGAACATCGGACCTCAGATTAGAATGATATGGCTAACGCGTGCAAATGCATTTAAGTTAAATAAATCTTGGCATCCCAAAAACATTTACTGTCCCAGAAACCTGACTTTGTGTGTTTTAGCCTGTCAAAATTCTGATGCATGTTATTCTTCACATTCATTTTGTAACCATGTGATCCCTATAATGTAAAATATTTTTCAGCACTGCTGATCCAACTGAGAACTAATGCCCCATTCACATTTCAGGCTGTAAACATTATGAAAGACAACAGGTTTTAGGACATGCATAAATATATCATATAATACACATTCGTCATAGGTACGTTTAACATTATCAAATGATGCACAGCTGCATGTAAACAGGAATATTAGCAGAATGCCTATTTTATTAGCCATGTCAACAGCTTAGTAGGAACATAGACTTTTTAGAATAAGGGCAAAAAAACGGAATATTTTTTGCGTGTACATTTAGTCATTTTTAGGGTTCACAGGGTTGTACCTTTGTAAAGTAAATGTGTGGCTGGACAGAATCAAACATCTGACAAGCAGAAAAAGACAATATCTCTTTACAGAGTGAGCGGTCCTGTAACCAAAGGTAAGCAAAGTTTGTTCTTAAGCACATCAGGTGGCTAGAAACGTGCCTTAAAATGCCCATGTTTTTCTGTGTTTGCTGCATGTGCAAATATGAAACTGTTTGCAAACTGACCATGGGGTGCTGTTTGTTTTAGAAACTTTTTCGATTCAGTACAGGATGAACGGCAACTTGGTAAAACTTTAAACTTGCTTTAGGTACATAATCCATCACAGCTAACTCTACTCCTGCTTTTTTCCCTCCTTCACAAAGTTTGTTATTGTCATCAGTGAAGCTGCCGTAAGACAGCAAGATAAGCTATCTAACTCAAATTAACTCAAATAATCCTTACATAAAGCTCATCCTATTGTTGTCTCCAAGTTTTGATTTTCTGACAACCTCTGTCATGAATATATTGCTGTGTAGCAGCCAACTCTCAAACCATCTTTAACTGACATTACAACACAAAAACAACTTCAATAAAAAGTTCAAGAAATTTACTTGAACTTGGCTTGAAGCTGAATTTCTACACTAAGCTGAAATAAGCAGAAACAAATGGATGCCTAGAGGGTAAGAAAAAAGCAATCAAATATTAAAAAGAAAAAAAAAACCTTGGAAATGGATGGTGGCAATTTATTGTACATGGTTTGCAGTGGGCTGAAACATACCGTGCACCCAGTAGGATCTATTAAATGTCTAATAACCTTCAATCAAATCTACACAGAGTGACAGGTGCAAGTGATTTCTTCTTATCGGTTGGTAAGGGAAGAGTTAAGGAACCAGTCGAATGGAGGCTGAGGCATCCAAAAGCCTATCTCCTCCAAGTCAATGGCGTGAAGGCTATCTCACACACACCTGACAGAGACAGAATGCTGCCAATAGTGCCGGAGGGAACAAGAGAGACGGAGGGCGGCAGGCAGTGAGAGAGAAAAGAGGAAGGAGGGAGCAGAGGAGAGCTAAAGAAAGGAGACAAAGAGAGAGAGAGAGAGAGAGCGAGCATAAAGCATAGGCATGGAAATCCAGATGGATGGATAAAGGTGAGCACGGTGGTCAGAGGATGAGTATTGCTTGTTTTCATTTGAATGCTTGTTGCTCATTGTGTGGAAAAACTGGCAGGAAAAGAGAGTTGGAGAGGCAGCGTTTTGTGTTTGGGTGTTAAGAGGGCTGACGGCTGTTAGAGGCACAGTGTTATAAAAGCACTATGAGCTCCAGCAGCCACACGCTAAAACTTTAATCAGGCATTAATAAAAACAATATCATTACTGTCTGCCTGAGGAAGTATCAACACACACCTCACTGAATCTGGCAGGCAGGCAAACGCGCAAAATTACAGTCCAGGAAACATGCAGACATAAACAACCTCATCGCTCACGGTGTTTTTTCCTGTTCCCACTCCGTTTCCATTCCCCTCCTATTCATCCTGCCGCTTTTTTATTGCCTTTTTATTGCCCTTCATCTCTCAATCCATCTTTACAATCATTGTGTAAGATAAAGCACAAACAGAGTATTGGGTACACAAGAGCACACACATCCACAAATGAGCATCTCGATGGGTGGAGGAGCTGGGGGAAAAAAAAGAAGCAGGAAGACTGAAAGCATCGTCTTAAAAAGGACAAAGGTAAGCCACTCAACTCTCGTCTGAAAGCCGGGCTGCTTCATACAGAAAGAGGGCTGAGACTTGAGTCAAGCAATTGTAAGTAACGCAGCTGCCCAGTCGCAGTATTCACAAACCGAAATAAAGACAAACTATGAAAAATGAGGAGCTAGACACAAAATGGACATTCAGAGAGGCACACCTGAATGCCGTAGCCTCCTTGAAAGAGTGGCAGAGCTATAGAAATCTCTCCCACAGTCTTTTTCTCTGACAAAGCTAGCCTGGAAGGATGAAAGCACTGAATGAAAGCCCACACAGGACCTTAAGAAACAGGATAATGCTGCCACTGAAAGCAGAAAGGAGTAGCAGAAAACAAGGCCGTAGCGAAGACTGAAAAAGTCATTTTATGGATGTTCCTAGAAGATGGGAAAGGAAGTTGAAGGGAAAAGTGTGAGGATGTTTGAAGGGTAGAAGATGGTTAAAATAAAAGAGGATGATAAGTAAGGCAGTCGGAGGAGGGAGCGAGGGTAGAATGTGAAAATCTGAAAAAAAGAACTGAAGGAAAATGTAATAAAGTCAGAAAATCAGAATGATTTCTGAATGATCCATGGCCTAAATACACACTCAAACAGAGTGAGATATGTGAATGTGCACGGGCGTGCACACATGTGAACGGATCACGCACCGATAACATTACACTCCTTAATTCCTAATTAATCCTTCTAAACTGGATTATGGCGCAGAGCATGACAAGCCCAGGATTCCACCCTTCGCCCTGATGTCTGTGTGTGTGTGCTCATAATGTCACTTTACTGTTTTTCAGCTTGAGGTCTCAGAAGGCCAGCCTGTCCTCAGTTACATGATGTTGGGAAATGAAGCCGACAGTGTCTGTGGTCCCCGATGACACAAACGCACACAAACACATTCACTCATTCATTTGGTCTCTCACACACATACAATGCTCCTCATACACACACACACAAGTGTACACACATACACAAGCGAGCACGGAGTCCCCAGACAACAGGTCTTGAAACGCTTATGAATTATTGTGGTGAGTGGCAAGGACTCGCAGCATAACTTACCACATTTTAAGGGAGGACTCATGGGGGATATGTGCTTACTCACATATCAGACACGGGTCCCCTGACACACACACTTGTCCTCTTTTGAAAGCTGCCACACAAACTGTCCCATGTGATGCATTCTGCATTACTATGCAGTATGAAATAAAACCAGAGGGCTTTACAGATGCCAATACTAATGAAGTTTATGTTCTGTTTTTACTTTGAAGATGAGTTGAGTATTGTGTTTTATAGCAAAATAGCTTATATATCTGTTCACTCCTGTTTTTGGGGGGGGGGGGAGGGGGGGGGGACTTGAGCTAGTATCCCCAAAGAGTAAATTATATGTGGTTACTGTCATAAGTAAAAGGAAAATAGGGAATGAACATAGGTTTTGCTATTTATTTATTTTTATTGTGGAGTTTGAATCTGGCCTGGGACCTTTGTCTGATCTATCTACCTATCTATCTACCTACCTATCTATCTATCTATCTATCTATCTATCTATCTACCTACCTATCTATCTATCTATCTATCTATCTATCTATCTATCTATCTATCTCCACTGCTCAACACATCCAACTTTTGACTATGACTATCACTTTTGGTAAAAAAAAAAACTAAATAAAAACTAAAAAGAACAGAATAAAGAATATTTCTGCTTTCTGAACCTCGGGGAGAGTGGTAAGAAAACTTATGTTATTCATACCGAATGAGTCAGCTGTTTAGGCAGTGCAGGGCACTTTTTAATGACTTTCCCATTAGCAGCGGTAACCATGAAGAGGCTGGACTGACAGCTGTAAAATGCACAGAACGACCAAGCTGCTAGTGCTTTTAACTCAAGTGGAAAATAATTTGCACTCCACAGGTAACTACATTTATCTTCGTGTGGTCACTGATAAAATGTCATCATGCTAAAAAAAAATGATAAAAAAAAAAATAGGATTAAAAAGGGAACTTGAGCACAGTAGACATAAAAGCCTACGGAAATTGCAAGTTGAATTTGGCCAGAAGTCTCAAGAAGTCTACGTTTGGCCCGCAGTGTGAATTAATAATGTGTAACATATTGTCCTGCATGTACAGCGTTGTGTTCTCTGTGCTCATTAAACCATGCTGGCTGCGGAGAAGATTGGGGGGGGAGAGTAGTGTGATGGTCACAAAGGGATAGATGGAGTGCGTGGGGGGGGGGGAATTAGCATGCTGTCATGCGTTCTACACCTCAGTGGAGCACCATGGGGGCTTGTTGAAGCCTCTAAGTGCTATGAAGTATTAAGCAGACAATCTCGAAGGATGTATGTGCATGTGTGTGTGAGTGTCGACTGACCGCTAAGTGTGTACAGTTAAGTACTAAGCCCTAAATAACCTATTTGGAGAACAGAAAGAGGAAAGGGAAGTGGAAGGATTCAGGGGAGAGCCAAGCATTGTCAGAGGAGCGAGAGGCATTAAAATGTGTTCCACTCCTCTGCAAAGGAAACGCAGAGAGAAAAGGACAATGGACAATGGAGAAGAGAAAGGTCTCTCACATAGTGTATGCTGTGAGAAAAAAGGCCATGCAGGACACACATGTTGATTAAGTCACCTATAGTTCAGAGCAGCAGGGTCGTCTCCTGCAGCTATCACAGCAGTGCAGCACGACACTCAGACCAAAGTGAACACCTTAACTCTCTGGCCTGCTCTCTCATTCCACCTCTCCTCACTCGTACTCTCTCACAGCTAGCTTAACTCCGTTTCCACATTTTACCCCACCTCAATCACCATCTCCTCAATCACTCTGGTCGCTTCTTGTCTCTCCACCTTTTTGATCATTTGTCATTCCTTCATTCCCTCCCTCAGCGCTCCCTTCAGTCGTACACAGATCACTCCTGCCTCGGTTCGTCCTTCTCCTAGCCTCATTCATTCTGCGCCTCCCTCCTTTCGCTCTACCTCAATAACGCCATCCGTCTCCTAGTCTACTGCACCAAGATTAGTCTCCATCCATCTGCATCTCTGACAGTAATCTATCCCACTTTTATTCTAAATCATACTTGCAGGTTTTTAAAGTAGTAATGCCATGTTAAGGTTATGTAGAATAAACTAAAAGAGTGAACTAAAGAAAAGACAGAAACGGCTGACATGACAACCGCTGACACTATTTACAAACACTGATTTATAACAGTATTAACACTGATTTATAATATTAATTGCAGTCTTGAGTCTCAGAATGCTTATACCTGCTTCTCTCCTCCGCCACTGTATTTTTTTTGGCAAACAATGCAGGGGCCTTCATGTTTGTTTCCTTCAACTGGCTTCAATCAAGCAGCATACCTGTTATCATCAATCCACCTCCCAGAAATTTGCACTTTCTCATAGTGGCAGAAAAGCTTTTATCTTTCTTGGGTTAGCCAACTACCTCGTGAGCCAACAAACAACAACATTTTTAGTAACTTTCTCCCATAAAAGCTGCAGTACTGCATCAAGTGCTACCCACATTTTTCAGTCTGGAAGAAAGGGAAAGCAGCTCGTTTGAGGTCCTACGCAGAGAGATTACAGATCTGAATGTCCTTAAAGTTAACTGCCAATAACACGGTGTAATTTTAGATTTACATTTAAATGGAATTAGCTAGAAAAGTCTTTGTATAGAGAATCAATCACTTCAGTGATTTGAGATTTGTTTTCAAGATCTTCCAGTACTTGAAATATGGTTATTCTTTTATTAGGGGTCTCATTTGCAATGCTGTTGTAGTCTGCTGCTCCTGCTGCTGTATTCTTTGAGGCTAGAAACAAAGAAACCAGAGAGAAGGTAACGCTTGAGAGCAAAAATCAACATGAAACTTTGAAAGCAAAAAAACTCTCTGGCTTCTTCAAAAACTTTCCAGAACAGAGCAAAAAAAAATAAAATAAAAAATACATTCTTGGAGAGATCTTTAGAAGTCTCTGGCGTAGCACTCCATTCACCCAAACAGACAGGAGTAGCTGCGGATGCCATGTGCATGCACAACAAGTCCTGAAAGGTTCACTCTGCTGGCTGCACATCCATAGTAACGGTTCCAGCAGACAAAGCATTTCTAAGTACAATACATGGAAGAAAAAAGACAGACAGTACACATCCAAAACCTGTGACCCACATCAGTAATAGGAACCGTATATCTGGCGTACAGCGTGTTATGAATGTGATTTAATCTCAGTTGAAATGGCACAGCTCCAAGTCCTCCTTCTTCGCACTTTCTGCCATCACTGCACATCAAGGTTACACTGGGTCTACACTGATATTTCATAATCTTGCCCCAATAAAACAGGAGCAGGCAGGTTCGGGGTGGGGCAGGGAGAGCTTTGTCTTTGAAAGTGCTCAAAAACAAGCAGGATAATTATTAAGAAAAATCTGACACAGGCTTTGTTCAAGCTACGATAGAATGTTGTTGGGGTGAAGTCTGACTCCAATTTCCAGGCCCAGTCAAGCTCCACGGCCCATCTGAGATGGTACAACTTCAAAGCCCCCTCACTCAGATCAATACTTAAAGCAGTTCCTCCATTCACACGATGACAAATTACTCATCTGCTTTCTCCCTCGCTTTCTTCTACTGTTAGTCCCTGATGCCCCGCTACCATCACCCTGCTTTGCTAGTCTCAGTTTCACCCTGCAGTTAATCTGCTGGGTGGAGTGATGAGCGCTTGGGGAACCAACGAGAGGAAGATGAAGGAGATGAAGGGGGGGGGGGATGAGATGGGGGGGGAGTGAGTGATGGGCATGCATTATTGAACATACAGAGTGGAGTTTTTAGGGGATAAATGTGAAAGCATGTTTAGGGACAACCTTTTCCCTTCTGCCTCCCCCAGCCTTCTCCCTCCCTTCATTTCTTGCCCTCCCTCCCTCCAACTTTCCTTTCCCCACGAGGATCGCCACATCTCTTATTCAGTGGGGAGGTTAAAAATTCAAAGCTTGGAGGGAGGAGGTGCGGGGAGGAAAGAGAGTACCTGAAAATGGTCAAAATGAAGGAATGTCTTTAGGGAGTTTCTCAAGTGCTAATCTAGAGAGCTCCTTGCTTTGATTAGGCGCGTGTGTGTATGTGTGGTGAGGGAGGGGGGGGGGGGGTCGTAGAGGGAGAGAGAGAGAGAGAGAGAGTACACTTTCATGCAGTGCAGTACACAGCATGGTGAAAAATGAAGGTGCCTGCAGGGCGAAGCAGAACTCACGTCTCACAGAACACGACCCATGCAGATACTGAGTAATAGACCAAGGGCTACGACATGCAAACAAACACACACACACACACACACACACACACACACACACAAACAGGTAGCTATGAGCACGAAGACATAGGAGAAAACCAACTGTAATTGACCAAGCAACATACACACCCACACGGCATTGTTGTACTCACATAAACTATGCATAGGAGTCTAAAGTTATTGTGCCTACACATCCATGACACATCAACACATACATTTTAGTCCACACACTCTGTCACACGGTTACTGTTCGCAAATTAAGGTCAGAAAGTGGAGCATGGCCCGGTCCACCAAGCCTTGTAAATACCACCGGTGTCGGTGTAAATGCCACTGGGTTATACACATAACACACATCCTCCACAGCCAGGGGCACATTTCAAACCAGCGGCAATAAAAGCTGTGCAGGTTACCACACACACACACACACACACACACACACACACACACACACACACACACACACACACACACACACACACACACACACACACACACACACACACACACACACACACACACACACACACACACACACACAAGCCAAGCACAAAGTGTGTGCACACACACACCAAGATAAACAAGATTATGCGTATATTAACAAAGTTGGAACAAGTGTGTGCAAAGTTTGGGTGAAATTGATAGTTTTAATATGTGTGATTCTGTGAGAACCCTGAAGACATGGTCTGAGCCATCAGCTTAATGGGGAAGATAGTCTAATAGCAGCCTAATAACTCACAAGCTAGCTAACACGGCATCAGCAGCAGCTCAAGGCTACTGTTAAACAATTCTACTGAGATAGGGGCTTTGGACTTTAAAGGACACTTTCAAATGCCTCTGTTGCTGCCATCTATCTTGCCTTTTCTCATTTTACAGCTCGCTTTATCTTCACCCCCCACCAGTCTTGCGTCATTTTTCTGGTTCCATCCCTCGTTTATTGTCTCTTTTCGTAAGAACCCCTTTATCGGGCAGAGATAAGAGAAGAGAGATGAGGAAATCGGGAGAGAGAAGAAGAAGAAAAAGAAGAGGAGGAAAGAGGATGGGGGTTAATGCTTCTATCTTGTCAACTCCATCTTTGAAGTTGTTGCTCTTTACCGCTCCAGTTTTTAATATATGCTATCAGTGACATCAAAGTGGGCTAAGCCTCTTGCGTGTGTCGTTGTGTGTGTCACTGCCCTCGGGGAAAGGTAGCTAATATTGCAAAAAATAAACAGAGGGAGTCGCTGAGGCGGGGAAGCGCCGCCATCCACAGTCAATCTGCACTTTTAGCTGCACCGCACTTTGACTCCCTCTTCTCATCTCTTTATCTATCTTTCTCGTGATTAACATGCTTTCTAATCATAGACTCAGCCCCCGTATGACTTCTCTTCCCCGACCCAGCAATATGAAAATTAAAGCACCTCTACCTTCACAAACAGTTTGACACCAAAGAGATGCAGGTTTGCACACATGCAAGTCCGCACACACACACACACGCGCACACGCACACGCACACACACACACACAAAAAGCATACATATATAGGAAATACAGGACGGGGGAGGAAAAAGTGTATGCAGCTGTTACCAAGAGGAGCAAAGCAGGAAGGAAGAGTGGGTGGAAGAGTGTAGGTGTGCATACATATCTCTCTGTTCAGATTTTTTTTTTTTCCTTCTTGGCCTCGGTGAAAAGAGACAGAATCACAAACACTGGGGATACTTAGCATCTGTAACAAGCTTTTGAGTTTTTTTAGCCAATCCCTCAATTAAAGAAACACACTCACAAAGATGACAAAAATACACACAAGCACATACACACACACATACACACAAACACACACGGAGGCTCTCTCAGTCACTGCACAGCTGTCATATCACTGGGAACATTGAAATGGTAATGGTGTTAGGATGAGACATTGGAACGCTGGCTGGCTGGCTGGCTGACCGACTGGCTGGCTGGTTGGTTGGTTGGGAGAGGAGCCGAGTGAAGCGAAGAAAGCCTATTCCGTTTAAAAACAGGATAATCTCCAGGAAAGAGAAAAGGCAGCAAGGAGATTAGGCACACACAGCGGTAATGCTCCGGTATAAGTACACTTAGCTCATTTGCATGTAAAACAGAGGAGAGAGATATAACGAGGGAGGGATAGAGTGAGGGATGGAATGAAGAGAATGAGTGGGACAAAAGCATGTACGAGTGTGTGTGTGTGTGCGTGTGTGAGTGCGCTTACATGTGTATGATTCTGCTTGTGCGTGTGAGAGAGCTGTTGCATTTGGCAATGAGAGCCAATTTGAGCACACACAGATGTGTTTGAACCTGATAAGGCCTGATGAATGAGCGGCGTTTTGCGGCTGTTCCTCAACCATAAAGAGATGGTGAATGAGGGAACGCTTGCTATTGCCGCACCGATAATACACAGCGAGGCTTAGAGGGCGAGCAGAGCCAACCTAATGCAACGCTGCCGTTAAGGGCTTAAGAGGTATAGTTGGGATTTCAACTTAAGCGCTGGTACACATAAACGTGCACACAACACAACCTGGAAACATCAAATCATTCATTTACAGGTTTTACCTGCATATTGAAACGCTCGTCTATATACGGGCTGTTTCCATTTAAGTCTCTCACGGAAACCACTGAGCACAGACCAGTAGTTATACAATTGTCTGGTCATTTGTTGGCAGAAAGGTGTGCGTGTTTGGGGGGGGCGTAGAAATGGCTGCATCCAGAATTGGAATAAATAAGAGAGAACAGAAGGAAAGAATACTATGGTATTTTCCCCAGCTCGTTCTACAGCATTAGTGACCCTTGCATTAACCTGCTTCTCTTTCTACAGACCCGGCCTGACCACTGCATGATTTATTAACAATGCCTGCTTCTGTGCGCTACACAAGTACAAACATATACAGAGAAATACACACACACACTCACAGAGGAACTTAAAACACATTACGCACAAGCTTTTCAAAGCCAATACTAATTTAGCACAACCGCACAAGCAGGCACAAACAAACACTCTCATGGCTTAATAAAGTGTGCCCATTCCTCATTTAGTCATCTAAGTGCTTTATTAGTACATATTCTAAACAGTCTCAGGAGACTGCAGCTCCGAGTCTACACATCCCATAAACTGTTATCTAAGAACTCTCCCTAATTACACACACACACACACACACACACACACACACACACACACACACACACACACACACACACACACACACACACACACACACACACACACACACACACACACACACACACACACACACACACACACACACACACACACACACACACACACTTCTTGGCTGTGACCTAGAGGGGATCCAACAGTGGAAAACAAACATCTTCTGGATGTAGGCTGTGTGGGGATTATGAAGCTGTGATGGAGGAGGAGGAGGAGGAGATGGAGGGAGGCAAGAAAGGAGAGCATTGAAGTAAAAAGGAGAGTCTCCCCCTTTCTCACCTGTGGTCATTTTCATCGAAAACTTGCAAGTAATTTATCAGACCTGTCAGATGTGGAGCAGTGACAGCACGGCCATCAGGTATAAAAACAGAAGAGACACTAGACTGCATTATTTTTTTCCACAAGATGTATTGTCTATGAACTATGACTTATAGAAGACTAAAGGTAAATCAATATATTACACAGATGACATTTTTTTTTGTAACAGCCCTGCAATCAGTCTGCTGTAATGTAAAAATTAAAACAGCGACTTTTTTATGTTTGCATAAGTTATTTCGGTAGCATGGAAATTTTCCTTTGGGCTGACAATGACCTTGAGCCAGTGCACTGTAAGAAAAACAAGTCAACAAGTGTCGTGAACTTTGTTCAGCAGAAGATGTAATGGCCTAATCAACTACACTGCGCCATATTTCTCCACGCCTCTTGGTGTTAACGGCTAATATATACATATATGACATATATCTCATCCCTTTAACTGATTGGTCTACAACCTGAGAGAGGCCCCAGGCAAGCATGAGCAAGCACACATACTTTCTTGCTGATTGGTGGCTCATTAAAGGTGAAAAGTGAACAGAGCAGACCTAAGAGCAAACTCAGCAACACACACACACACACACATATATACCTACGGAGAAGGAAATTGATTTCTTCAGAACACAGGCAGATCAAAAGGCTTATTATAATTGGTTTGTAAATGTGGTTGAGCTCGCTCACCCACCCACACTCTCACACACACACACACACACACACACACACACACACACACACACACACACACACACACACACACACACACACACACACACACACACACACACACACACACACACACACACACACACACACACACACACACACACACACACACACACAGCCACCCTTTGCACTGACAAAGACGCGTTCGTCTGTAAATAAATCTGTATTTCGTAGAAAGCGAATGTGATACAGGAAGGTGCTGTTGCATGTGTAGGTGGGTTATGCAGCGATATACAATTGATGGCATCCCAAAGTGACTCCTTTGGGTGGGAGTGGGGGGGATCTCCACTGGAAAATAAAAATGAGGTTGGCGTATTACAACAGCGCCAGAGAGACTGAGACACAGACGAGGGAAGGGCGTAAAGGCTTGAGCATTGGGATATGAAAATGATCCTCACATTATGAGGATTAATAATAATATATGCTCCTGGCCCTTTTCTCTTCTTTTCTCTCCCGAATCAAATTAATCACTAACGTTCCCCCTAGCCCAGCCTTTCCCTCTGCTCACTCTTCTTTTTTCTTTTTCACCCACCACCACCTCCTCCTCCGGCTCTCTCCCTATCTCCCTCTCTCATTCTTTTGCTAATTGGGCTATCTGAGGTGCCGACTTCAAACGGCACCTGCTATCAAACCAAGTCTGAAAAAAAGTGAGGAAAGGACCGTTCAGGATATCTACATATATTAGATGAACAGTATGAATTCTAGCCCTGTCACTGTCTTATACTTTCCAATGGGTATCGCCATGAAAACGATCCGTGTTTTGAGCCTGTTCACCCGTTATTATTACTATTATTACTAATATTAAAAGAAAGAGAGAAGAAAAACAAATACTAAAAAAGCAGAAAAACAGACACAAGCACTTCAAAGTGAGGAATGGAGAACCAGTAGCTTAGGGGAGAATGTGGGGATAAGCTTGCCGTCTGAAACCTCACATACTACACTAACCGCTTTACAGCCGCACATGCTCGCTCATCCAAACAACTGGGCTGTTTACAATTGCAAATAGTCATATCAGGTCTCTGATTATAAGCCCTTAACTCGCAAAGCCCAACAATGGGGCAAAAAAATCATAGCAGTCTTTTCCACACGTCTACTTAGAACTCTCCAGTAGAATGTTGCTCTGGAATTTGGCTGGTTACGTCAATAAAAATGATTGTGAATACCAAGCTGTATCATCGACATTAGGCTGTACAGATCTATAGTGTAAAAATCTAAAAGAATATGCCCGAATAGCCCCCGGAGGTGGTGCACTTTGGGGAAACGCTGGTAGTTTGCATCCTCAATAAGCCAAAACCAACTAAATGTATGACTGACAATATATATAAAAACCTCTCATTCCCCAAGTTGACTGCTCATTTTTTTTCCATTCCGATCCAGGAGAATAGGATGTTAAGCAGTACAGCACTACTAACAGTGGCAAGAAAAACCTTGAAGTGAAGAAGGCTCGACTTGAAAAGATCCAAGTTAGGCGAAGCTTTTCTCAAATGGTAGTCTGGACATGTACTCTTGCCTGACCTCAGAACCATTGTTGAAAACATGTTGTCAAGTAGGCCCAATGCTGAAATATGATTTTAATGGGCAGAAAGATGTCTGTGAGTATATGCGAAGCTACTACATTTAAAAAAAATCAAACAAGAAACTAACCAAACAACACAGAGTTTAGGAAAAAAAATCAAAAAAAATGATCTATGATATATTTGTTGCAGATGCTTACAGATTATTTACACATGCATAAACACACGGAAGGAAAATGATGTTACATCAATTGAACCTGTTTTCAATGAGAGAGAACAGATCGAGATACATAGCTGGAGAAATAAACACTGAAAATGGAAATAACTTCAAATATAAACAGCAAACTATGAAATATATGAAGACTGTTGTTAGTGTGTCAAAGTGTGGAATTCGTGTTCATGAGAGCCCTGTGAAGCCAGAGGGCGTGTCTCCCACCATCAGCTCTATTCTCTTCTACCGAGCCTCAGAGGTCAACACCCCTGACCTTGCCCTGAGCACACTCCCCCCACCGACACATCTCTATTGTGTGTGTGTGTGTGTGTGTGTGTGTGTGTGTGTGTGTGTGTGTGTGTGTGTGTGTGTGTGTGTGTGTGTTGCGCGCGCGCAACCCCAGCAGCACTGCTAGGCAGCTGATAGAGAGGAGGAAGAAAGGTCAGGAAGGGTCAGCGGTGGCTCGATGTGTTGTCTGTACACTGGGTAACGAGGAATAGGAGACGCAAGAGGAGGAGGAGGAGGAAAAGGGAAGATGAGGAAGAGTGAAGCCGGGCTTCCAGAAATGAGGGATTAGGTGAAGGATGAGGAGGTCAGTAGGAATGAAATACGCCTTGAGCGGTGTGGTTAAGCAAGAGAGGGAAGGACAAGAGGTGAAGGGTCAATCTGCATAACCAGAGCTGGATGCTTATTGGGCACGCATGCATGCACAGCCACTGACACACAACACGGACACGGTGAGGATTAAACCTCACATGCACACTCACAAAATAAATAAGATGCTTACACAACAGCTCAATGAAAACCCAATCCTGTTTTGAAAAAATATCTTATTCATCCAAACTTCAACAGATTCAAGAAACACGAAGGAAATCAACAACACTTCAAGGTTAATAAACACACTGGACCAGGTCACACTTTCTCACACACACACACACACACACACACACACACACACACACACACACACACACACACACACACACACACACACACACACAGACACACAGAGAGAGAGAGAGAGAGAGAGAGAGAGAGAGAACTTCTACACAGGCAGAGATACAGACAGGTGTGGGGCTATGAAAAGGCCACGGTGTCTTTATAGTCAGCTCTCAGAAAAGGTTATTAGACATCAACCGGAATGAGCGGCTGTCTCAGCCAATAAAAAGTGGAGCGGTGGGTGCACGAGCCAAGGGGTGGAGGGGTCAAATCAAAGAGTGACAGGCGGACGTTAGGACTTGCCATGCAGGTGAATGTAGATGGGACAGCTGCCAACACTGACATTTAACTGACATCAACAGCTAGCTTCAGCCGTGTGTGCATGTGCACTTCTGTTTATGTGTATGACATGAGCAAGAGTCGGTGTGTATATGTGTACCGAGACTGAATCTGAAGGTCAGATAGAATCACACACACACACACACACACACACACACACACACACACACACACACACACACACACACACACACACACACACACACACACACACACACACACACACACACACACACACACACACACACACACACACACACACAGTCTGTGTTTCCTGGTGTCCTGGTTATGATATGAATATGGAGGAGTTAGAGCAGAAGGCTCAGTGACACCGGGACAAGGTGATAGGAGTGGACAGGTGTGCGTGTGCGAGCGTACGCCCATGTGTCAGCGCTTTGTGCCAGGACAGCAGGTGGCTAGTCAAAGGACATCAGTGACCTTCTCCTTATCCCTCCCTCCACCCTTCTCTCTTTGTCCATCTCTCCCTCTGTCCCCAAGTCCCAATTCATCTCACCCGGTGCTCTGTCTCCGCACAACAAGTCCCGGGCACGTTGAGAAGATGAACACATACACAAACACAGGTGTGGCTGGTTTATTCATAAACTTGTCTGAGAAGCTGTTTTGACACAGTGCTACTGAATAATGTAAATGTGCAGCGTGTCCTCCAAGTAGAGGAAGGGAAGGTTGAGAAAGGCTGAAGAGGATGTGTGAAAAAAAAAAAACTTAATGGATGTGGATGCGTGATATTCTTACCTTTAGTGGCTGATGGAAGTAGGAAGATTGAAATAGACATGGAATTGGGGAGAAAACGGGTGGGGGGGGTGTGGGAGAGGTGAGAAACAGAGAAAGACATGGCTCATTATTGTGAAACACAACATGATGGTAGTTGTAGTAAAAAAAAAAAAAAAAAAAAAAAAAAAAAAAACACACAAGCCA
This sequence comes from Anoplopoma fimbria, assembly GCF_027596085.1. Classification (NCBI taxonomy): domain Eukaryota; kingdom Metazoa; phylum Chordata; class Actinopteri; order Perciformes; family Anoplopomatidae; genus Anoplopoma; species Anoplopoma fimbria. The sequence goes on from NC_072452.1 coordinate 13,404,640, forward strand.
CACACTCACTCTTTGTCTGTGAGGAGAAGGCCAAGGTGAGTTTGGCAAAGAGCTCATTGTTTTCAAATTTCTCCTCTTTTGCCAGCGTCCAGAAACTTTTCTCACAGAGCTCCTCGGGTCCGATCTAAGGGAGAGAAACGGCAGTATGTGCAGAGAGAGAAAGAGGGAGACAGGGAGATAAAAAATGAAGGAGAGAGAGAGAGAGAGAGATAGAGATGTATTGTATCTGTTAGAGGACCATATCATCAAATTGACTCAATTTTCCCCAAATGGTCATCGGTGCACCTGGCAAACAATGAAATGAGCAGATAAAGAAGTCGGCAGAACAAACGAAACAGCCTGGCTGTAAAAGGAAAAGGCAGAAGTATGATAGTAAGGGGGGGGGGAAGGAAAGAAGGAAAGCACAAAGAGGAAAGAAAGAGAAGGAAACGGGTAGCTATTTTCTCTAATCTTTGCACACGGTCTCTACAACAAAGGATCCAGAGCTTCACACACAGAAAAGCAAAAGACATACAGACGATTCGGCTTTTTTCTAGCCCCATCATTTCTTCACCCTCACTCGGGGTGCTCTCTCTGTATCCCTGCCTTTGTCTTGGTGTTGCTCGCTCTCTCTTTGTCTCTAATGGTCACAAGTCAAAAATTTACTTGGTATGATTTCCCTCCACTTTCTGAATGCTCTCATTAAAGAGAAAGAGAAAGAGAGAAAGTGAAACACAGAGAGCGAGAGAGAAAGCAGTGGTAGTAAATTTACAGATATCAGTCCTTTCATTACGGACAAAGCCTCAGGGATGGGGGCGGAGGATGGAAAAGAAGGAGAGTAGGGAAAGGAAATGTGATATGGGGATGAGCTGAAGGAGCAAGAAAGACTAGCCAGAGAGTACTCAAAAAAAAAAGAGGATGAGACCAAGCCAGGAAAAAAAGAAAAAGTTAATTTAAATTACAAAAGAATACTGTCCTTTCTAGCAGCAATTTAATTATCTTTCAGTGGCGCAGTTAAAAGAAGAAGGCTTATTAAAAAGCAATTTCTGTGACATCCTCGTCAAACACTCTCACCAGCCCGGGAGAGAGAGAGAGAGAGAGAGAGAGAGAGAGAGAGAGAGAGAGAGAGAGAGAGAGAGAGAGAGAGAGAGAGAGAGAGAGGCTAAATGCTGATGAAGTCTGCTGAAGCCATTAAACAGTAGCTTTAGGCTAAAGAAAGACAGAGGGCCGTTTTGATGTTTTAACCATCCCAGATGAGAGGGTGGAGAAGAACATGAAGCACATAGTCATGAGACACACGTATGCATGAAAGTCACTTTAGGTCAGAATCTCCCTATTAAAGCTCCATTGCTCTCACACTGTTGCGCACAATAAAGAACTCCCTGAGCCATTTCAAATTGTACTGTAAAACTTAGCACAGTAAAATACATACAAGCTTTAAATTTCATTAGAATTATTTAAAATAAGAAATCCCTTCCTGTTTTAAGAGGAGCTGAAATACAGAATGATACATACGAGCTGACAGGCGCATCATCAACGCTGGATGTTTGAATCAAAGAATGTAGAACATGGATGTGAATCGGCAAATTGCACATTTCGTTTTTTCCACAATATTTTTACATCTCCAGATAAGTGATTGATAACTGATTATACATTGAACCATCTATCTCAGGACCAACCTTGCTCCAGTTGGCTCTCTTCAGCTGGACTTCAGGCTTGTAGTCCTTCTTAGGCTGGAGCCCATAAGGCAGTGAGGGTGGTGCAGGGGGACCCCAGCCCCCCATGCCAAATCCTGGAGGTGGAGGCACGCCTGGGCCCGGTGGTGGCGGAGGGCAACCGGGAAACCCAGGCATTGGTGGTGGCGGTGGAGGTCCCATCCCAGGTAAGGGTGGTGGGGGTGGCGGTCCTGACATGCCAGGGAGGGGCGGGGGTGGTGGAGGTCCCGGCATGCCTGGTAAAGGAGGTGGGGGAGGCGGAGGAGGAATACCGGCTTGACCCGGTAAAGGAGGAGGAGGTGGAGGACTAAAAATGCATGCATGGCCTGGGGTAGGTGGGAGAGGAGGTGGAGGGGGTATTCCCGCATTTTGGCCAGGGAGAGGTGGGGCAGGTGGAGGCACAGGAACAGTCACTGTGATGACTTTGGTCTTGGCCTCTTCCAGATCTTTAGACAGCTTCTCGATCTGCAGGGAAATAAGGATGAAGTATGTCATCATAAATATTGATTAAAATACTCCTCCACCTACTACTGTAAATCTTCACCACGCAGACAGTAATTTATCATATTAGCACGACTTGACTCTATACAGTTTATCTTTTGTTCCTTGAATTGGCATTCCTTTTATATAGCTTTAGCAATTTCGACCATTTACAATAAATAGCCATGCCAACTGAGTGATTAGATTTAAGGGAATAAAAAAGCAGAACAAAAGAGAGAAAAGAGCAACAAAGAAGTGGATTAAAGCCGGGGCAGGATTGAGTTTGGGAGAGACGGGGAGAGAATAGAAGACAAGGCCCAGAGAGAAAAACATAACAGGGGGGAATTAAGTCCACAGAGGAATTCAAAAGAAAAAACTTTTAAAGATGAGGACAAACTTCTAAATTAGACGTGAGGGTGAAATCAATTTTTTTATTCTATTCAACACTGCAATACTAATCTCAGTATTTATATCAGTGAGGCGCCAATTCTTTAAAAGAAGTGTCCAAGTCATTTAAGTCAGCCTGCTGATACTGGTCTATGAAAGAGGACTGCGCTTTGAATGGGATTATACTATACGAGATTTAAAACGTTTAGAAATTGATTAACTGTATGTGTTCTTCTAAGGTGTGTAAAAAGTCAAACGGTGTGCATGTGAGAGAGTGTCTGTGTGCCGCGTAACAAATTGTTTGTGACGTTTCCTCGGACTTTGAAAAGGAGAGAGTAATGGACATGAAGGGGCCTCTGAGGCAAGCTTTCTTAGTGAGGCAGCAGATGAAGAGTTGGGCACAGCAACACACGGAAGAACAGCGAGGGATCTCTACATGTGAAGAAATCTTCGATGGGCAGTGCCTCAAACAATGAGAAAGTGAGCCATCTTAGTATGGAAGCTTGTCTGATGCCTGGATGGCGATGCTGTTGACGCGTTGGACAACTGTGTGTGTGCATATGCGTGTGTTTGGGCTTTCGCGTGGTGGGACGATGACTCTGCTGGCATCAGCCATTTTGGATGAAGCTCATTTTGGAAGCTATGTAGTTCTCTTACTGACAGACAGACAGACACACACACACACACAAACAAACAAACACCCACAGAGGAACATCTTCATGTGGTTATGAGCACACATTCACAGAGGCAGACTGTTCTGGGTCACTTGGTGTGTTTGTTAGTTTGGGTGTCACTGTGAGGCAAAGTCCAGCTGGTGTGGCAGCAGGACACTGACAGCTAAACAATCCTCATCTTTGCCACCCTACTGTATGAGTGTACAAACACAGGCACAAACACACACGTACATACTCACACACCCACAATATCCTTTTAGGGTTGTTTTTTTCTCCTTTTTTCAAGCAGTTGGCTAAATCATTTAAGGCCATGGGGCTTCTGTGTTTGTGTGGGTGTGCATGGTGCATGTTGGACAACATTTTGGTGCGTAGACTTCTGCAATATTGTATATATCTAAGCCTCAAAATATATTTTACTTCTTGCAGCTTTAGCAGAAGTTTCTGGGTTTTTTTTTGTCTGTATGTGTTTCCGGGAAATTAAACAAGACAAGACAAGACAAGACTGATTAAATTATCTGACTCAAGCTTTATTGATTCTGTCCTAACGTTCTGGTTCTTTTCTATTGACGTCGGCATCAAGCAATGATGGAGGTTCTGTATGAAATCAGTTTGAGCTGGTAAATTTGCCACAAAGATTCCTGGAAGTGTCATACTGGGTTCAACTTTTTATTTTATTTCATGGGGGATGAGGTACTTATCCATAGTCTGTGTATAACCTACTCTACCATCCTTAATAGATCCGAACTACCCATCCCTTTAAGATTAATTCACTGAGTTAAACGTATCGAGTGAAGTTGTCACATTTAGCATATTGACTTAAAACCCCAGACCAAAATAATATAAAACAGCTTCTATTTAGATTTTGAGTTAGTTGAATTAAAAAGGCATTGAGCCCCACATGGACAGGTTGGTGGGTGTATGTGTTTGTGTGTACCTGCTGTTGCAGAGTGGTGAGCTCTTGTTGTAGTCCCTGGTTCTCCTTTTCTTGATCCAGCTTAGAAGTGGACAGCTGTTCCTTCTCTTGGCTCAAGTCCTGCAGCTTCTGCTCATAGTCGCCCTCCAGTTTCTTCAGCTCCACCTGCAACTCGTGGCGTGCTGTCAACTCGGCATCCAGCTAATGCACATGTGAAGGGTCATAGAGGGAGACAGACTCAGTTAGGGTTCCCGTAGTGGAATAGGTAGACTTTTTAGGGGATTTACAATTTTTGTGTGTAGTGGTCAACTTTAAGAAGCATTGTATTGAGGGCTGTGAACAATCTTTTCTCAGATTTAACTCAGGCACTAACAAAAGGTCCCCATTGGCACCAGGACTGCAAAGATACTCGTTATAAAATAAAGGCTGTAGAAAATAAACAAAGAATGGATACAGTGTTGTTGCAATTCAGAAGGGGCACTACTACAGGATTAAGGTTGAGCGAGCAGAGGCTTAATCATTTCACAAAAATAATGCGTTATTTGAAGGATGATTGAAGAGCAGTAAAAAAAGAAATACTCTGCATAAATACCAACCCTGAAGCTATCAAAACACCAAGGTACTCCAATGAATTATGGGAACAGAGCGTGTTTGTATGCACAAGCTTTTAGTCTCCCTCTTGAAACTACAGCAGTTTTCGTATCTCAAAGACCGGTAGAAGCACTTTCCTACAGTCTAGTGCTTTCAGTTTTATCGTATAATTTACACTGCAAATTAGTGTCAATTATTGAGTTAGGATGCTTCAGTGCACTTGTATGAGCTCACTTCTCACTTCCATTTTAAAACCTTCACCTGCATTAAAAACAGAAAGAGAAACATTTTACCCCAAACCTAATGTTCTCACTTTCATACACTTTCAAGGATTTTCCTCCTAGGACACTTGACAAAGAGGATAAGAGCGTTCCAACAGATGACTACATGAACACAACACACACACACACACACACACACACACACACACACACACACACACACACACACACACACACACACACACACACACACACACACACACACACACACACACACACACACACACACAAGGCTGTTTAATTTGCTGACAGCAGATCCGTTACTCTCACTGTCAGCGTCCTGACAGCCTCATCCCTAATTCCTGCCAAAGAGACTGCCTGCAATTACCTCGTCATAGACAACTAGCACTATGGTGTCCATGTGTGGTCAACGGAAAAGAATCCAAGTGTGTTTATTTAATGTGTGCTTGTGTGGATGTACTGGTGTTCCTTGGATATGATCCCATGTGAGTGTGTGTCTTTATGCGTGCCCAGATGAACGCTAGTCTGTGCTCCCTTTTTGCAATTATCCTGTCACTGGGACAGAAACATCAGGGCAGCAGCGCACCGCAATCAAGGCATTTATACCCTTGTGTGAATGCACGTGTGCTGCCTGTAAGAGTATTTGTCTGTCAGACGTGTATGCTCATTCTCATAGTCATCCTCTGTCCCTCCCTATTTCTCATTTGTCATCCCATGTCAGAAAAACACTGCTCGTGTAGAATTTAATTACAATCCCAGTGTGTCTATGTTTGAGGGGGGAATGTTAGCTTTTACAGTGTATGATTTTCTTTTTGTGTCCACATGATTGTAATAGCTTGTGTCCTTCTGGGATGACATCTAAATATGTCTGTGGGTATGGCTTGCTGTTGTTATGTGTGTGTGTGTGTGTGTGTGTGTGTGTGTGTGTGTGTGTGTGTGTGTGTGTGTGTGTGTGTGTGTGTGTGTGTGTGCATTTCCAATGTGAATCGATGTGTGTATTTCACCTTCTTTTCCAGCTCAGCAGCCTTGGCCCTGCTGGTTTCTACCTTGGTCTGGTCCACCATGTTGTCTGCAGACACACAGAGGACAGAAGACAGGAAAAGGAGAGAAATGAAAAAAAGGTGGTGGATAAGATAAGGGTTTCAGACAGCACACCTGCACGCGTCTGGGCGTGAAGAGATCGCACCCTTCAGTCTGGCACATGCTGGGAACCCACATACACTCACAAACAGATGCATACACACAGAGCAAGCATCCTATCAGCCTCCCTATTTTTTTCCTTATCACACTACTCAAAGTCAAGATCCGTGAGAAGATTGTGGAGGCATCTCATTACAACAGGATGCCATCTGTTGCATGCTGCGTCTACACATCATTACCTTTTAAGCCTACACTACATACACCTTTGTCTGGCTGTGTGCATGTGTGAGAGAGGTGGGAGCACACTTATTTCCCTCTATGCGAAATACATCTCACACCAATTTCTATAAAATTGTTAAATTCAGAAAAGAAAGACCATAGAACAGTCTGGAAGAAATCCATTATCTGAGGTTCTGCTTGGCAGAGGACAAGGTTAGAAGGACACAGGCTGACCAACAAGGTACTTTTACAGAATAATTGCCGGGTCTACAGGTGGTTCAGTGCCCTGGGGCTCACCAAGCATGTGCAGTAAAATAACTAATTAGCATGAAGATGAATGCCACAAAGTCACTGGATCAAAGACAGCTAATCATGATGCCCAGGAGAGGGATCAAACAGATAGATAGCAGAGATAGAAGAGCTGCAAAAAAGCAAAACTAGAAAACGATATTACATATTGTGAAGAGAATAGGAGTCTTCAGTTGCATTGAAAATATGGCTTGTGGAAAAAGAAGTTGAAAACTATGCAAGATTACTTATATCTAGATGAGCTAGTAAGCAAGACAGGGCAAAATGAGAAATCTATTTTGCGAAAGAGGAGATTTTGCCAGATGAAAGAACTTCACAATAATATGCCAACCCACATACAATTTCAGAGTGTGCATTTGTGTTTGAGTTAACATGGATATTGGATGTGTACTGGAGCAGGGGAGTGGGGGGGGGTGTTACTTCTGTCATGGTGGCTAGGCTAAATGGGACAAACTTCGAATAGAGAGCACTAAGGGAGCCAGAATGTAGGGAAAAACTGTGCTGAATTTCAGAGTTCAAAGAAAAACACTAAATAATGCATGCAGGGCAGAATTGGGCTGCTTTCCACCGATAATAACTCTGGCAGCCTTAAAGGAGGCCAGCCAGCCAGCCTGTGTGTGTGTGTGTGTGTGTGTGTGTGTGTGTGTGTGTGTGTGTGTGTGTGTGTGTGTGTGTGTGTGTGTGTAGACGCATTTAGAAGCAGTGCAATTAGAGCCTCCTGCGGTGAGCAACGGAGACCTGCCATAAAGGAGTATTGAACTCTTGAGACGTGGCCTGCACCTCCATTATGCTCTGGTTTAGTTAGCAGGTGTTTCCTTGTCAACATTTAGTGCTGTCAATCAAGTACACATACACATGAACCAGTGGGCACCACGTTTCACTAAAATTCAGCATTTCATGTGTGTGTATAAAAGAGGGTGACAGGAAATGAAATGGATCAGAGGCAATCATAATACTTTCTTGATCCTGCTAGAAAAGTCTGTGTTACCCTGGTAAACTGGTAGGGATTCTGTGTCTTGCCCATGGGCACTAAGATGACAGGTTCACAATTTCTGTCTGTCTAAAATATCTTCAGGTGCCCATGTGTAAGTCGAAACTGTTTTAGCAAGCTGTAATCATTCCTCTTTTGGTACAGGCCATTAAAAAGACCCTCTCAGTCCTCGACAGTTCTCGTTCTGTGCAAAAATGTATTCCAAAGTTAATCTGAAGCCAATATGAGGCTCCAGCAGTCGGAGTTAATCAAATGAATTGAGTATCTCCCAAAGTCAAAGTCTTTTCAGAATTCCCTTTTTTCTGTTTCCCCGACACAGTTTTGCTGAGCTGCAGTGGAGGCATAGTGACACAAAGAGGGAACTTTCTACTGAATAGACAGTAACTTTGGAAGGTACTCAACTTGATTTCATTAACTCAAACTGCGTAAGCCTCACATTGGCTTCAAATAAACATTTTGGCACAGAGCGAGTTTGGAAGCGCATTAGGAGCGGATCTTTAAATAAACGACATGAAAGAGAGGAATGATCAAAGCTGGCAAATCCAGATTTTATGATCATACGGGCACCTGACTATTGTTTTTAAGACAGACGTGAAAAATTGTGAACCTATCCTTTAAACAAAGGAGATGCCTGCAGACACATGTACCTGGGCCCTTTTATTCTACTAATACATACACCACCAGTGCACGAGAGTTACCATCTAACCAATCTATCATTGTGGGATCAAACATGCGAGGAGGACAAAGATATCTCACCTACTATATACTGTGAATCAGACTCTGGGATTTCTTAGTTTGAGATAAAGCTTTTTCTTTCTTGAAAAAGTTAATTTAATACCCCGTACCTACAACTGTGAAACACCCCCCCTCTGTGGCTCCACCTTGTGGTGTTCTGGAGCCACTACACATTGAACCATAGTTCCAAATTGTTTTAATAATTGTATTATGAGTATATTCAGGTCAAATTTCATAGTGCAGGTATAATAACATTAACAGCAACACAGCTTTTGTGTCAGGGATTGGAATGAGGTACGCCAAAGTGAAATATGGTTGAAAGTTTTGACCTGCAAAGCACTGCGCCACAATGTTTGATGTTTTTGGTCTACGTGCATTTTGTGTTGATTTGGTCTTCAGAAATGATATACATTTTAAGGGTGTTGCTTGATGGGCAAAGGGCCTCTCAGGGTTCACTTGGAGAGGGAAAAGGAAATACTTGATCATATGTCTATTCTGGTCTAACAACTCACCAATCAAGCCTTCAATGTTGAGACTGAGGTTACGGCACTTGAAGTCAGGGTCCGCTCCATTCTTGTGAAGCACGATCTGAGCAACACACTCGTCTATCAACTTGTAGTACTGAGGCCTGCAGGAGGGAGGGAGTGACAGATTTATAGATAGGTGGATTAGAAAACAGAGAGAAAGAAGTGGTGAGAGACGGCGGGAGATAAGATGAGAAGGATGGAAGGAGGGTAACAATGGAGAAGGAGAGGTAATATGTGGTGCAGGGTAAAAAAAAAAAGAGACAATATACTTTGTATGTCGTTTCCCCAATGACAATTATAGCAAATATATGTGTTGCAAAATACCAGTTTAGTCTGCATTAATAAGAAATCAGGAACATTATGTGAGCAGAGGATAGGACTGAAAAAAAAGATCAAGACAGTTCATTTGTTCAGACAAATGTGTGAACACACATGCTTTATCACTTTGTCTTTGTCTGAAACTGGGATTGGCTGTCTGTGTGAGCATGACAGTTTGAGTTTCTTGTCACCAAGATTGATTGTGTGCAACTGTGTGTTGGTGTATGTCCAGCGCCCCGTGTCTGATCAAGCCAGCTTCACACAGACACTCAATTTTGGAGGTGTCTTATTCCCTGACCCCATTAGATGCTGCCAGAGTCACAAACTCAATACTTTATTTATTCTGTCTCCCTCCCTCCCCTGTCTCTCTTAGTCACTCTGCCTTTGTCCAACACTTATTCCACTCCTTCAATATACTTCAAGGTTTTTTGTTTTTTTTCTCCAAAAGCTTAGATTTATCCGTGGAGCGAGAGAGACATCTAGTGTCATTCAGGAAAAGTTTAAGTCCAATAGATTTCCATTTGCTAGATTCTAATTGTGGCGTTTTTCACTAGCCTGAATTAATTTAGACATTAGGTATATTAAGAAAAGTGTGACTGGTAGGCCTCCAGCTATATACACATATTGGTAAATCATATATCAAATATACAGAAGTCATTGCCTTTTTAAACTACATCTATCAATTCCTGTACATGCACAGCATGTGACTAACCTTTCATATAAGAGCACTTATGTATTCGAATAAATTCTTCAGGCCTCAATTTGCACTTGAGATTGGAACACAGTGAGACCAAGAATGTAAAAAGAGCGAAGCAGCAGGCACTCTTTCATTTATTCCCACACAAATGCTAACCCTTCTATTCCCTGTACGTCCCTCCTCATTCTCTCTACATCTACCTAGCAATTTACCTCAACTCTCAATTTCTTCCTCATTATTGTCCCGCCTTCCACCTCCCTTCTCTCTTCATCTCTGTAATTATCAAGCTGTATTTTCTGCCACTCTGCAGCTCTCCTCCCTCCCACACCTGCTGTCTCTCTGTGGAGACCATTCCAGAGCACCTCTATTGTGTTCCACTGGATCACCTGGATGGAGAAAGCCGGACTGAAATGAAGGATGGATGGGAGAGAGTGGAAGACAAAAAAAGACCACAGCTGGGACCGCTTGTGGGGGCCAACCATCCTCTCAACTTATTACCTAAACTGTGTTAAAAATAAATCACCATTTCCTGCCTGTCTGATGCCATCAAGGCAACACCGACCAACAACTCACTAAAATGTGTGCTTGCTTACACATGTTGTTGTGTGCTTTGCCTGTGTGTTCTGTGATATTGAGTAAAGCAAACCATCGCTCCTACCTTTTGTGTTGCTGAGTGTGAAAGAGAACGTGCATGTGTATATGTGCATGCACTATACCATGCACCTCTTGACTCGTTATTATTCTAAACCCTGTCTTGTCATTCAATTATTCACTCTTCCTTTCTCCTCTGTTTCCTTAGCTAAACCCCCAAGGGCTTTGGAAGACACAGGGAGAGACATTAGCATATTGCTGGTGATAAGAGGTGATGGCGTTCATTTCTATTAAAATGGAATTGGACTTCTTTGCATGTATTAATTTCTCAGCCTTTGAGCGGTGCTCGAGAAAACAAACAGCAAATAGAGGACAGGGCTGAGTGGAGGGTGAGCAGGATGAAGAGTGGGAAATATATATGAATAAAAAAATAAAGATATATATCCATATATATAAATATATCAACAAAAAATTGCCTTATCCTAGTTTTCTTATACATAAATGACATTAGTGTACAGAACATGACAATAATGGAACAGCAGTATGTAGGTAGACTTGTGTCCCAAAACAACAGCATATAAGCTCTATTAAGCGAATGTGTGAGAGAGCATTGACATGTATGAGTGTGTATGTGTTCATGTGCTACCTGGCCAAGTAGTCATTCCGGATAAGCAGCAGGTGCTGCATCAGGGACAGGAAGTGGGTTTCGCCTTTGGAGTCCTTCACAGTGTTGACTAGGATATCAAACACTTCCCTCACATCAGTGAAGCAAAAGAAGTTAAGGCTTAACCAACACAAACAATAAGAGAGTTCAACACAAAATACAAACAACTCGATGCACAACATCTTCAACAATCAGTGACAAGTCTGAACAGTCTCACCCCAACTTCTGCTGCATATATTACACGTACGAGGCTCGGAGCAACACAACTGAACACGGTCATTTGTGCATTTCAGAATTACAGTTACATAAAAGTGAAATAGAGACCAAACTTGTGGACCATCTAATAACGTTTGTTGTTAATGGAGAGTGTTTATGTCTTGTACAACTACCACAATCAGTTCTATTACACAAATGTGTTTTCAGAAATTCATCTGACTTTAGCGTTCATTGAGTGTTGTTGTGCAGTTTGTTTACACTGTATCATTACGCATGTGAGACATCTGGTGGTGAAACTAATAACTGCATGTCAAAAGCAGCAAGAAGAATTACAGCAGTTGGTGAAAGTCATTTTTCAAAAGAACTGATTTAATTTGATTAAAAATCTGTGCATCCTGAATGCATCACTAAGTCAAACAGCCAAAAACACTGTGTTGTGTGATAAAGATAACAGCATAATTTGCATCTTTCCTGTGAATATATGTCTTTGTCAATTTGTTTTGGTTTTATAGGGATAGACCATATTTGCATAGAATAAAGCCATTAAGGTACTCTTCAAGTTCAGTTGTGGTAAGATGTGCATGTGCTCACAATGATACCAACTTGTAGTATAATGAACCATAAAGTCCATATACAACAATATAAATTAACAACTAACAAAGTGGGTTTGGTTGTTGTTGTGTACCTAATTGGACGGGCTTCTATCTGTATTACAAAAACAGATAATTCAGAGATTCAATAAAGCAATGTCAAACTCCCCCAGTGACTGGATGTTTTGCTGTTCTTTACTGCACAGCAGATGAGTAGTAAATGTTTGTGAAATGCTAATTGGCAAAGATAGATTTCGAATGTAATAAAGTCCACAGGGTTACAATGTCCCTAGAGCCTGAAAGATTATGCATCCGTCTTGGAAGAAAGTAAGTGGTCTGGCTAATAACTGGGAAGGAAGGGAACAATCTGATTTTGTGTAGATTGCTCCTCGTAGACTTATTTTTATAATGAAGGGCATGCATGCATCTAATTCTGTATCCTTACCGTGTGAATCATATATTTTCTTTCATTATAAAAACAGTATGAATGTTGTTCCTTTTGCTCATGAAACTAGCAAAGCAACAGAAAACCACGAGCAAGCTAAGTTATGTTGTAACCCCGTATATAGATTTCCAAGGTCAAAAAGAGGACCCTGAAAATGTCTACAGAGGGACCATTTTGCCCAGTGGAAGGATATTCCATCTCAATGCGGATGTCATCAAGACGTGCTTTGAGGTCCTCAGAGTCATCTTCAGCCTGCTCATCAAACACTGTGAGTTGCACCCTCAGCTCATCGTTTTCTATCATCCGCACCTCCTGCAGGGAGAGCGATGGGATGTCGGCGGTGGGATGAAAAGGCAAGGGGGGAAATAATAGGGAGTGTGAGACAAACATTGAGTTTGGACAGTTGAGAGACATCATGCACAGCATATGAGTGTGTCAGCCAGACAGAGGCATCAAGAGTAAGAGAAACATGAAGCGGAAGGATTTGCAAATGTGTGTTGTTCGAGAGTGGCTTTGAGAGAACATCAAAAGAGAATGCTTTCTGTACCGTCAGCAGGTCTTTGAGTCCTAATCTTTGCAGTTCAGAGCGAATATGGATCCTGAAGTCCAACTCTTCTCCCCGGCTTATCAAGGCATTGATTAGCTGCATGCAGCCACCCTGCAAAAAACACATTGGACGGTCAATTTCACAATTTAGAGCAACTGGATAGATTATAACTATAATACAAAACACAATATTTGTCAGCTGAGTAATTATTTTACACCGCAGATTGCATCCAGTTGTGCTGTCTATCAAATGCAACTGGGTGGGTGTCATTTGTCAACAAAAAAACACACACAGGGATTCATAATTGTTGAAGTGTTTGTGCATGTGCACCTTAAGAGCAATGTTGTGAATTTTCATGCCAGCAAGGAGCGGCTGGAACCTCTCAATGTCCAGTCTCTCAGCCTCCTCAGTAATAGCCTCCAAAACACGATCATTACTGCAAAAACAGACAGACAAGCACATCATAATCTTGTTAAATCAAATAACAATACATAAATAATGAGTTTACCATGAAAAACATGTAAGCATAATTAGAAAGAACTCTATTGGCTTATTTGACAGCTTTTATTGGTACCTGATATACAGTTGATGGAGAGAAAAGAACTATGTTATCATTAATGTCAATGCTAAGTTGCTAGTCATTGCCAATAGAGCAGATTAAAGCTGTAACTTCATTTAACACTGCATATTAGACTTATGCTCCAGAAATGAACTGTGTGGGAGAATTGGTTGTTCAGGCCCATTATTTCTGTTCAACTTATTCAAAAACATGGTCCCAACATTTCTCTATTGCTTACAGGTCCTCAGGATGTTCCAATATTGAGATGGCAGAAAGCAGCTTGACAGCATCCACCATCATAAGAGGCACCCGAGGGTTGATGGCTTTGACCAGCAGAGGAATTCCATCCACTGACTCGAGCATGGATTTAAGACCGTACTAAAGGGGAGAGAAAGGAAGAAGAACGAGAGACAGCAGAGTGAGGAAAAGTCCTTTAAGATGTATTTACTGCAGCAAAGACCAGGCTTTCATGGTTCAAATTATAGTGAATGCATCAGAGGAACCAGAATCAAGATACTCAACAACCAGTGTGTGATAAATAAATGTAAAAAGATTTAGATTGGAATTATCTAAAGTTAGACCCATCAGCACACTAAAAACTCTCAAAAGATGATCAGTGACTGCATTCATTGTTATGAACGGACCAAAGTTGTCCACACTGATTGAATACTGCCCTCTAGAGGCATAGTTATGCAACAACTACATCCAATCAACCAAAGACAGGATTAGGTATTTTGGTGTAACTGAAGAAACCTTACCTTGTTGTTCATGAAGGCTTTTAGACAGCGAATGATCTCATGTTGACATTTCACTCCCATCCTTTTAGTTGGCGGATGAGAGAGAAGACAGATACAGTTAGACATTACTAACACATTGAATACAATTGCCTATTGTGTGGTTTAAGTGTCTTACGGGTACTCGTCTTTGTCCTCCTGTAACCTTTTGAGCAGATTCAGCAGCAAGACGAGCCCCTCGTCTCCAAAGTTCTGCACCCAACTGGAAGTGACAAGACCATACGATTAGTACACTGTGCTTTCCACATTTTCACATTTTATTGCACGCCTTATTCCCGTTGCCACACTCTTGGAATATACATTGTTTACAAAGTAGTTTTACCCTTTTAAGATATAACTGGTTTTTTTGGTACTTCATTTAACTCAATGAATAAGGATATACTGCATACAGCCTAACTTTCAAGGCAGGCATGTTTAGCCGTGTTGTATTTTGAAATGATTAGCATCCTGCTACGTGTATTTCTGGTCTGAAAGTTAATTTCATAATGCCGAAAAATCGGTTTAATTTCTTCTATGACGCTTAATGTTTTGTTAAGCATTTTGCTTTAAAGGAATCATTTGCACCCAAAATAATCATTTGTATATCAATTGCTCACCCTCTCAGTGCTCGTACTGTTTATGCAAAAGTGTTTTAAATAGTAAGGTTTTAGGGAAAATGCATTTGCTTGGGAAAGCACTGAGCATTATGACTACATATAAACATATAATTGAGACTTGGATTATACTGCACTAGTTGTGTGAGAGTTTGTCCCAAAAAAATGAATATCATTATCCCCAAATGGAATTACAGGTATTTTGAGAAGTAGATTTATCACCAGATGACTAAACACAATACAGTAAACTGAATAGAGAAAATAAAGACGAGTGAGGAGCTGAACAATTTGCTTCCTTAACATCAGTATTCAATAGAAGCGTATTTAGAAGCAATTTAAATCATATGTAAAAAGCTCTGTATCACCTATGAACATCAGGGTACAGCAATTTTTTAGATTTTTCTTTGCAAAATGGCTTAAGCTCTGCCAAGTTACATGGTGATCATGAAACATCAGTCAAGTCTAATTTGGTTTGAGGTCTGGCCTCCACAACAGGATGCACAGTATGTAACTGTATTTGTGTATGTGTATATATATCTATATAGATATATATGTGTATATGTGTGTATTACCTGACAGGGTTGTTATTGAGTGAGACTCTCAGAGATTCCAGACAGCTCAGCAGCTGTGAGTCTCGGTAGTCTGACTTTAACTCCTGGATGTACATCAGGGCTGATTTGGAGCTCTCCTTCTGGCTTTGACCCTAATCAACAAAGAGGTTTGCATTCATATTCGTCTTCTCACAGGTTGTAATTGGTTTTATTTCCACAAGAAAGCACAAATGGCATGGCACCGTGGGCAACAATCGAGCCTGATCTGATATTTTAATGTGCAGAATAAAAGCGCACTGTGTGTAGGAATTTCTCTTCATTGTCTTATTTCACATTTACATGAACGGTGTGAGCAACCATCTGTGCTTGTTATGTAGATCCTTTGAACCACACACTCTCACCATATTCGATTTTATTACACCTGCTGCTTTTATTTACACAACTGCTAGAATGGTAGCTGATCCTTCAAATGATGCTTGTGATTTATAATTTCATCTACATTTTACTAGATTTGTATAATGTCTCTAACAATCGAGTCTTGGCTTGAGAAAAGGAAACACCCCGACTTCATAACCAAAGGCATTACCTAAACAGTCCAGGAAAGGCCTTTGACTGCACATTTGTCTGAACAATTAATCCTACATATTGGTGTCACTTCATGATCCCATCACTTTATTTATTTGGTCTTAAAAACACTTTATTCTGGCGTCAATTTAATTAGTTTTAAAAATGAATAAGATAAAAACCCCACACTATAAACAGCACTATGTGTTTCCAATATGGCATGTAAAGGACCTGACACTTTGTAACTTTCATGAAGCTGTTGGCAGAGTCCCTGCAGCACACTGTATTAGCAACATTTATGTTGGTACTGACAGCTTTAGACGTGTGGAGGTACTGGGAGACCATCTCTCGTTTGATCATAATGTCCTTTTGCCTGAGAGGCTGCTGCTTCTCCCCATTCAGGTTCATATCCACCTGAAAAAAGACAGGAGGAAGGAGGTGAGGAGAAAAAAGGAAGAGATAGGATGGAGGGAGAAACAAAGTATTTTAAGACAATCAGATAGCATGATGCAATTCTGTAGACTGAAGCAATTAACAAACAGAAAATACATACTAATACAGAATCATATTGTCTCAAAATACATGAAAAATGACATCAACTAGTCTCTACTAGATTGGAAGCAAGGAAAATAAAGCCCCCAGTGAGATGTATGAGATACGCAGTATAAAAGTGGGAGCAGGGGTGGTTTTGATGTTTTAAGATTCTGAGCAGAATTGGTACTTCATTAATTCAAAACACTTTAAATTATGAATTTCACACAGCAGTCTCAAGAGATAGGAGACTTGTGCTGGAAGGCAGACCTTCACATTTTTGTCTAAGCATACATATTTAGAGCAAACACAGAGGAAAAAGTTAACTCTTTCACAATTAAGAGTTTTTCTTTTCTATCTTTTAACAGTGGTGGTAATTCTACATGAAGGGTCCTTCATCAGGGAGTGATTAACTATTTGTGAGTGGAATATATCAAGTACAAGTTTTCATGGCTGTTCATGAAAAGACAATCAATAGGTGATTCTGCAACAGATGACTCTTTCACACACACGCACACACACACACACACACACACACACACACACACACACACACACACACACACACACACACAAACAAACAACAGAAACAAACTTTTACTGTCTTTCTCACCAGCATCTGTTCAAAGAGTTCCAGCACGTATTCATCGGAATGATCATGCAGCATAGCGGTCTGACCGCTGATCTCATAGATGGCTGCCGAAGAGTGGCGCTGACTCGGCTGGCTGGGCTTCTCCTTGTCCTTTTTCATCCTCATGCTGGTAAAACGTTCCAACTGGATTAGCAGACAACATGACACATGTTAGAGGGAAGAGGTCAGAGAAAGAAAGAAAGAAAAAAAACTGCAAGGTGTAACAATCACTGTAAGCCAGAACATGTAACAATCCCTAATCAAGTCACAGTTTGAAGATAGGCCTACTCTCTTATCACCAATGTTAAATAATTTAAAAGTAATAAAATACCAAAGGGCTATTTCTCGCTTAGTTTTGGGATATCATGTTTTAACAGTAGAAACCTTTCAACAATGTGACATAATTAGGGATTAGGTTTTTGCCAACAAACATTGTTTGAGTTTAGTTAACATGCCAAAACGTGTATTTATAATTGACTGCCAAATGAAAAACACTTAAGGACATCAACTTTTAGATGTATGTAATCTTGGCACACGTTGACATAGTGACCCCTCCATAAAGAATCATGAATAATAATCTGTCTATGTATGTATGTATGAGGACATCACAAGTCTATGTGCCAAGCATTTCATGCTGTCAGTGTGCATCTTCTTCAAAGCATGCACATCCAACGTGAGCACAGCACAGGACAAAACACAGATACTTCACAACATTTGTGTTATGGTGGATTAGGTTTGTGTGACATGATATTAAATTGGATACTGGTGAGTTGTTTCATCAAACATCACAGTGACATATGGATGAGTTAAGCACACACGTGATGGTTGAAAGCATTTATAAACCTACCTCATCAGGAATCAGGCGTTTGAGTTTCTGTAAAGGATGAATGGATGAAAAGGAGCAAAATGGAACGGAAGGGTAGGAAAAATCCGACAGACAGATGGGAAAAGAAGTGACAAGTGGGGGAGACAGACGGAGGGAGAGACAGAAAAAGAATCAATTAAACAGAAATCATTTACGACAGGAAACGGATCCAGGGAAATGTCTACAGAGCTCATGAGTGATTCACAGCAGGATAGAGGGGAAAAACTGTTAATAAATTACTGATGTAATTTAATGCATTTGTTATTGATACACATCTCTGGAGAACTAACACGTGTAAATTAGAGTCTACGTTAAAGTAATCAAGACAGCTGGTCGGTAATAATTACATGAGAGACCGAGGAGATCAGCAGTCAAACAGTGAAAGGCAGAGGGACATCTATACATTTTTAAACAGGGAAAGAGGGCCCAATGAATATTAAACACATTTGCATGTCTTGGCCACTAGATGTCAGGCTATGTCCATTAATGTCCCAATAGGAAACCCATCGTTGGCAGCATCACTTTCAAACCTGTCAAGTACATTCCCTGACAAAGTCCATGTAAAGCAATAACATCCAAATATCTCTTATTAGAATATTCAAAGCTACTATTATTATCACATGGTTAAAAAATTCTGCTTTCATGAATTTTATCAAAGTTAAAGTAGGTCAAATTCAGAGGCAAGCTGATTCCCTTGTATTTTGAAAGAGGAACGCAAACATCATATAGAACATCCATGTGCTACACCATGTCAAAAACCTATAAAACACAAAACAGCAGGGTGTCTTGCAGGGTTCTGAGGGGAACAAAATCACACTGAGAACAGCGTCTTCTTCAAGTCTACACTCACACAATTGACAAGTCTCAGGACATTCAGGAGTCTAAATTTAAAAAATATTTGCAAATTTAACAATTTTAGTTATGGTGTTGTGGGGTTAAGGTAGGAAAAGCTTATTCACAATTCACAACACATGAACAGTTTATTTTTTTCCTGCATTGCTGATTCTTCATCTAAACTAGGCCATTTTTTAGACGCAATGACAAGTGCTGGTCATAATCTTCTCAAAAAAAAAAAAAAATCTGATCTTATTTAATGTTCATATTACTGGAAAACTGTATGGACCAAGATTGTGAAAACTGCTTTTTAAAAGGCATAAAGTGACACCATCTACTCATCAACATGTCCACTGACCACAGTACATCCTTTGTACCTTGACTTTGCGTTTGTTTTATTTGTAGTTCTAGTGAAACCTGTCTTATTTTTCAGTTCATCTTTGACCTCCAGATGTTGCTCATTGCCTCTTAGCTGTAATAGTGAGATTCACTGTTCAGGTGAAATACTAAAAAATAAAATACCAGTGGGACATTATAGGTCTATTGCAAAACATTGTGGTACTTTTTCTTCGTCTCTTGTTGACTGCTCTGATGTGAATGCATGTCTTGCCTGCTAGGTGTCAGGCTACGTCCAATAATGTCCTCATTGGAAACTCAGCTGAGACGCTTACAACTGTTCTAAAAACCTTCACACATGCCCCAAAAGTTCTACAGAGAACAAATACTGCAACTTCAAAAAGTCTGACTCAGTATTACAATTCACATTCTGAGGATCAAATAAAGAAAAAGGCCAAACAGTAGCTAACACATGTTTCCCATGTCGTTACTAAGTCTGACCAGACAAAGTAAAGACCTTTGAAAGGTTAAATTCTAAAAATATTTACCCAAATGCTTTAAAATGAAATGCATGTTACACAATGCCACAAACACTACACCTACACAGTGCCTTACATATTAAAGACAGCCTTCACATCCAAATAACTCAGATCAAATGAATGAGGCTGTTTGTGTTATATTACATTTAGTTTCCTCTTTTAATCACCCACTACATTTACATAGCATTCAATTAGGGGAACATGAAGTAAAATTTGGTTTGTTGTTTCTATGTATGCCGCGAAGTTCTGGTAATGCAGATCACCGTAGTATTTAAAAAAACGAAATAATAATATCTAATACATCATATAATATATCATGTTACGATACACATATGATAATATTGTGTAAATTTCACATCTTAAATCAGACTTTTGTACAGTTATGGTAACAAACTCTCTCTCTCGTCCTTCCTACACTGAGGGAAATTAATTTGCAAAAAAAGTGACAAAATGCACAATATTCAAAGTTGCAAAGATTTCTTTTTTCAAAAATGTCTATAAATACTGCAATAATAGCGTTATCCTGAATTATTTTAGCCACTATAATAGTGAACATATGATATTGTGACAGTTGTTTTATTTTCCCACAGCTGTCTCCAGATCTACAATATTAATAGTTGGCCTTGCAGAACTACAGCCTCACTGACCAAATACCTATAGAAA
The DNA here is from genome assembly GCF_027596085.1 of Anoplopoma fimbria. NCBI lineage: Eukaryota > Metazoa > Chordata > Actinopteri > Perciformes > Anoplopomatidae > Anoplopoma > Anoplopoma fimbria. The sequence goes on from NC_072452.1 coordinate 13,425,070, forward strand.
TAGATATGGAGTCTCTTTATGAAACACAGATTTGGTAACAACATTAGTAGTTATTAAGACTTCCTGGGGCGTCTGCACACCTGCAACAGGCTGGGCTGTCCTTACAACTGCCACAGATGGAGAAGCTAATTGGCTTTTTTTCTGTGGCAGGAGAATAGGTAAAGACGAGGGATAAAAAAAACCCAAAAAGGAGCTGTGATTACGGGGAGAGCATTGAAGAGAAGGATGTTTCCGCTTACACAGCTGCCATTAAATAACAGCCCTTTAACCCATGCACACAGACACTCACACAAATGCTGTGGTGGTATTCAGCCCACAGAGCGGAAACATACAGTTGACAGCAGGCACACTGGATTGTGGGTAATCGCACAGGAAACTGAATACGATGCGTCAGAGCAGCAATAGAGATAGATGGGGAGAAAGAGAAAAAAAAACATTTTTGTGTATTCAACTAAGTGAAAGAGTGAAGTTCCTCTTTTCAACCCCACATGTACAGTTGACAATATATTCTTCATGTACAAATCCAACAACGGTGTTTGAGCCCGGATTATCTCCGTCTGTCTGTCTGAGGGGAACCATTTCAAAGTTGTCAAGTTTTGATTTAAAATATATTTTACCAGTCAATTGGGAACAGCTTGTTAAAGTAGATCCACTAGAGTAGATGGCAGGAGATTCATTTACAACAACATGTAGAGCTCTCAAATCTGTCAGAGATATTAACGAGGTACACCTGAATGCAGCATGAAGTCCCTGTCTGGGCCCATATGCTTTACCGTACAAAGCGATGTAGACAAGCAATCGATTCTTTAAGTGGAGAAAGTGCAGCGTCGGCTGAAAAGCTAGGTGTGCTCCACTGGTTGCAGCAGTCTCTAAACGACAAGTGTTTTTGAAAAATACGGGAAGAATCCCTGATCCTGCTTTTGACTTTTTCTTTAAAAGGTCGACATTGAAAGCTTATAATAAATAAATAGAGAAAGATTGAGCAAATGTGAGCTTCAAGAGGTGCTGGACTATTTACACAATATTATCTAATGTGTGTTATTAACAATATTTCAATATTAAATTCCACAGTTATAATCAATTCCATTATATTGGGAGACCCCTAATACCAACATTAAAATCTACACTTACGTGTGTGTCAACTGAGTGTAAGAACTGAGCAGTCATACAAGTAGAGAAAAAGTACATCATCTAAATTATGTTTAGCATTGAATCTCAACTATAAATATACACTTATAATTCAGCTGCCAGCTGAATGAGCAGATTCATCTGATCAGCCACAATGAATAGATTAGATGAAGTAGTGCATGTGACATGCCCCCTTTTACTACATTTTGGGAAAACATCGATCCACCAACACTTCACCAGGTTAAATAACTTAAACATAATTTACTTAAGTGGGTTTGGTTTGGGTTTCCCCAAGGAAATTGGTTACTGAAAGTCTAAACAATTACCTAATGTAAACAAAAGGTTGCAGGAAAGTTTCCAAAGCATTTGGTTTATTACGTTATGATATATGCATGATCAATACAATAGGGGCTAGGTCAGAGAATCGTGAAACTAAAAAAATGTTTCGTCTATGAGTCTTGGGACAGGTGTAAACAAAAATTGAAATCCCTCAATTACAAGTGAGGAGATTTTTACAAAAGTAAGAAATCAAGAGTGCTGCACTGATTGCTGCTTTGATATTTTCTATGCAGCACAGCCCCCCCCTCCAGTGGCCCGACACGAAACCCCTTACAAACTACACACACACATACACAGCCACACAGACACACCATGCAGGCGTTCCAACGGGAGCGTTATTACACAGACTTGAAAGAAGCAGCAGAAATAAGGAGGACAGGGAATGGGCTCCGTAGGTCTCTACGACCAGACAGCTGAGGAGAACGCATACCAGCAGATGCATTTGTCTTGTGACAGCGGAATAATGAGACAGTCACACATTTCTCTGTGTGTGCGCTCACCTGCAACGATCTGTTGGCACATACTGAAGTAGCAGGTCCGGAGAGTGGCGAGAGAGATAATGTAAATTAGAGTAAGAGTGAAACCAAGATAAATTGCAGACAGGCAGAAAGCAGAGTGGCCACTTTTACAGGCAAATGAGTGCAGCACCGACAGTTCTGCCAGAGGATCATTTGATTGATGCACACCTGGTTATTGGTTAGGCTGCACAATAGGGAAAAAACATATTTTTTTTGACAGTTACTGCAAATTTGAGATGGATGTGACATATTTTGTAGTTGTCTTAGGGCTAGATTTGCTAGTTAAGCAATAACATCCCATCATGACTGTATTAATGTCAATCTTGTATCCTATATTATCTACATTCCTGAGAAACACTAACACCGGTGTTTCTAAAAATAATTGTGTATTTAAAAAGTCTTCATCACAAAACCGAAGCATTAATGTTTTATGTTATAAAATAATGCAAGGCAAGTTAGTGCTAGTTCTGAATATATCCAGAGGGCGGCCAACCTGTATTTTGTGTTGACTTTGGTGGCCCCTGTGGACAAAAGCAGTAGGACCAGCGGAGCAGCAAGGCTAAGCTCTACTCCTGGACGGAGGAGGAGCCGCTGCTGCCGGACACGGAGCTCTGCACCTCCTGTGTTAGCTACCACTGCAGGTCGACAGCGGCAGCGATGCCTGATATGGGTTTGTCCGCAGCACGCTGGTCCCTGCTTTAGTTGAGGGAGTTTCTGGTGAACCTGCGTTATCTGTTATCACCGGATTGGAACAAAAGGACCATGGAAGGCATTACGAATGTTCGCTGATGCTCGTTTGCTTACATAGGGCGTATAAAAGGCATCAGTATTAAACCAAGACCGACCATACACGCTTATACATAAATGGCATGAACAAACTAAAATGTTTTGCCACGCCAGCACAGGTAGAACTGAGATGGGTCATGATGCTGACCAATTAAGGTCTCTGAGGCACCAGTAGAGTGGGAGCGTTCACATTCTCTTATCAAAGTAGGAGTATAGACACTGGATCGTCTGTTATCCTGGAAGTAGTGAAGCACTGGGAAAAGGACTTTGTAATCAACGGTGTTCAAATGAATGGATTGGAAGTTTGAAGTCAAAGTTAAGCTGGATTTACATTTTTTTTGTCAGCCTGATTTACTTACAAGTGATCTCAAGAAATTGTGTCAAGCTCTGCCTATTAGTGTACTACATTGTTATTGTTTTGATTCTGACTGAGCCTTGCTCGCAGTTTCCCTTGGTCTTAATATGTAGCTTTAAACACAATCAACCATTGTCCAGTACTAAAAAAAGAAATTACGTGTAGCAGCCAGGGGCTGGCCAGAGGCCTTTGTTAGAATGGCAAAGTGTCAAAATAATAAAATCTATTACAATATGAATATGACAGAAATTAAACAAATATGGGAATGCAATACAATGACATTATTGTGTATATATATATATATATATATATATATATATATATATACACAAGATTCACAGATTATTCACAGAAATACAGAGGAAACGAATGGCCTGTCCGTTAAGATGGATGTGGGGTTATTGCACTCATATTTCTGTTTGTGTTATGTTATTTATAATGCCGGGTAGCGTGGTATTGGGGCTGTAACATTTCTAGATATTAATATTGTGTGAAATGGTCTGGGAGACAGAGCTGGGCGGGAGAGGGGAGTATGACAGGTTGGTGACAGGTGAGGCCCTGAGTGTGTGCAGTGTGGAAGTGGGCCATGCAAATGATTCCTCCTGTTAATGCTTTGAGGAAAGATGGGCGTAGTATCTTGATTGTATGAAAACCTCTGACCGCTGAACATCAAGAGCTGTGGCGTTACAGAGCAGTGTGCGTGTGTCATTATATTGCTTACCATGTTGCCACGGATACAGACATACACAGAGTGTTAGATATCGCAAAGGGGGAAGCAGCACTTGAGCAGGCACACACCCAGGCGGGGCTGAGAGGTTTCTTATGAATAACGCCTAAGCAGGAAATTACCAACTACCCTGATGTATTGCACACACACAAAAGTATTTGGTTAACAGGGTTCTTAGATTAAAAAAAAAAAAAAAAAAAGACTTTGCTTTGCCCTCAGCTGATCTAACACACATAGTACTAAAAGGGCAGGGTGTGATAATGTTGTCGTAACCCTGCCTGGTGACACATGCCAGATTAGTTACAACTTCCAAGCAACCAACTGTGACAAGAAGAAACACAGAGAGCAAAGAAAACAGAAAAGATGAAGAAGCCCCCCAAACAGCGAACCATTATTTCACCGAGGCCGTGAGGAGGAGCACACTGAATGTGTCGTCATCCGATTCGTTCACATCCAATCTTTTCCGTGCTGCACTTTTTAATGCTCCTACCACACGCCTCGCTGACCTACTGACTGGAGGTGCATTTGAGTGCACTGCCTGTCTTTGTTTGAGAGACGGTATGATTGTATGTCGGTGCAAGTGGGGCATGTCTGCTGCATGACTGCTCCTCGTCCTTGGTCTACTGTTGTTAATGGAGACACAAAAGCGAAGCACCCCACACCCACCTCAACTTAAAACAAGGGAGGCCACTGTTGCCACGTCTCTCTGTTTGCATCCCTCTCTGTCTGTCCTCTGAAACTGATGGAGTAAAATAATACTCACCTTTCACAAAGGGACAAATGAATAACATTAATTTAATTTACATCAGTCCTAAATTGGTTGTTGTGTTCACAATAAACTAGCAATTTTCCCTTTAGAAAAAAGCTGACTGAACGGGTTCCACAGACGGATTCTCTGATACTTTGACAGCAGTCCTCTTCACTATACCCTTTCTCCACCGGCGCTATACAACAAGCAATATCCATGGTGTGGTGTTGCAGGATCCATTTAAATGCATTTCTAGTGAGCCCTATAAAAGGACTTCAGGGGTCTGGCAAATGGTTATACGGCCCCGTTCAATTCATTTATTGTTATTAAAATCAGTAATTAATAATAAATGAAAAATTAATAAATTCACTCGTCAATAAAGAGTTCTAAAGCAATTCGTTTTAGTGCTTTCAGGGAGGAGGCAACGATATGGTATTACTAGTCTTACTTAAAATTAACAGAGAAATGCACTGAAATATTTGGTTGGTATTAGAACAACCTACTAAGTATGGATGATTCTTTCTGACCAATAGCCCACCCTTGTTAAGCAATCGTTAACTGTTAACTGATAGGATTGGTGCCTTGCATGCAGCGGTGCTGTGGCGAGTGTGGTTAGTTATTCCCTGAAAAATAAACTGTCCACTCACTGCACTGCTACGTTCACATATATGACGTTGCTGTTTCATACATATTGCCACACACACTCTCTCTCATGCTGTGGAGGCTTACTGGGAAAGTGGCTCAACTGTCCACAGCGATGCACGCAACATCATGGCTGCCAACTCTACCAGAAGGTTGAACTTGGAACTCAGTTACCAGTTTTGTGTGTACACTGAAGGTTGTATTAACTTATGGATTCAACCTGTTCTTGCATCAGTTATCAATGCACTGCATTTCAATCAAACTGCTTAAATTATTAGGGGGGGAATATTGTCATATATTGTTTTATAATATATAATATAATAATAAAAAACCTAAACCAAGACTTTCAGGTTACACCACCCTAGATGTAATGCTTGTGGGAGTGAAAAACCAAGGAGACAGAAAAACAAACCTAACAACAAAGAGAGCAAACGTCATCCACCACCAACCGTACACGCAGTGTGTAGGAAATAAAAGCAGATGGGAGATTTAACAACACAAGCGTAAGGCTAGACCTATAATTTGTAGAAAAGCAGGATTTTATAAATGGGTTTCACAGAACAAAGATATTTATCGGAAGCAGATCTGAATCAGCTACGCAATTAGCACACAATTCAATTACACCCATCAAAGGCGAGAGAGAGAGAGAGAGAGAGAGAGAGAGAGAGAGAGAGAGAGAGAGAGAGAGAGAGAGAGAGAGAGAGAGAGAGAGAGAGAGAGAGAGAGAGAGAGAGAGAGAGGGTGTCTATGTTCACATGGGTCAGGAAAAAACAAAAAGGAGCACTAAAATAATATGACCAACCCAAAAAGAGATTGTTGGTACTGAAATGATACCACACCAAGTATCCTAAAACATCAGGAAACGTAATGGAATAAGAAATGAGAGAATGGAACTTCAAATGTGCTCTACATTTTCACATTTTAGACCATATTTTGACAAAAGAAAACATAAAACAACAGGAGTGAATTATTGTACCATAGTGTGTATATTTAAATATCCAAACAGGTCAAATCTTCAGATCAGTTCTGACGATCAGCTACACCCTCACATCTCTCCATCTTCACATCACTCTGCTGCCTATCAAGAGTTTAATCCTTAGATAAGTATGAAGAGTACTGAAATGCTCCAACTGAATTTAGTTTAATCCTTAGATAAGTATGAAGAGTACTGAAATGCTCCAACTGAATTTAAAGCGCCCTAGCAGGAGCTGCAATGCAAACGTATGTAGAGAACGTATATTGTGAAAGGTAAGAACGGAAAGAGTGAAGCTCCACAGCCGCCATGGACATCGTGGTTCAGACAACGGACCGTCTGTGTTTTTATTGTTTATAGTATAGGCGCAGCTCATGACTCTCAGCTAGGGTACTTTAGGCCATATTTCGCTCTGTGCGTCTGCTTTGTTGACAGTCGGCAAGAGCCCTTGTATTGACAGCATGCGTGAGAGAAAAACACAGCCGCTACGCCTGCAGAGAGTGGAAGCAGAGATCCACGGCTCCCACTGCTCCCACCCAGCCCCGCAACTCATCAATACTGCTCTTATTAAAAACACACAGCCCTTATGACATTATATTGTACTGTACCGTTATTAACTGTAGGGTATTGCTATACTTTTCTGGTTTATAGGTAAACCGTGAAACACTTTGGTGATGAGGTGTTAGGCCTTCAATGTCATTTAAATAGCATCTGTATCCTGAGGACAGTTTTAGAGGTGATGAGGCTGCCACACAGCACACTTCAACTCTTCCACCTGCTCCCATTGTCTGCTCCCAAGCAGCGTGGAGCATCCATCAGTGTAGTTCGCAGTAGCATCCCTCACATACAAACCTCCATACCGCGTACAAATCTCAGACCTTCACCTCCACATTACCACAGGAAAATGGTAAGCGTCTCCACACACACACACACACACATTCTCTCTGCCTCCCTCGTACCCTCACATACTCAGTCCACTGTAACAGCACACAGAGACTTGGCTCATATGTTTGCATCATTGACTTCTCCTACAGATGACTGCAGCCTTCTTAAATCAACAGAGACAGGGTTTGTTCCTATGGGTGCTCAGAGGCCCAACAAGGACTAGCTCATTACATACTTGTGACTTAAGAAAGGCGTTCACTGCAAAACAATGAGAACTGCGTAAAACAGAGACAGAAAAAGCAAAAGGAGGGAGAGCACAGGAAGGTTTCTTTGTCTCACTTTATGGGTTTGGTGTGTCTCATGCAGAGGCTGAACACCATAAATCACAGGATTGTGAGTGTGGCTGATTAAGATGTGCGAGTTTATTGCAAATGATCATTATCATATATAAGCCAGTGCCCAAAAGCAACCGGGGATGTGAACGGAACACAGACAACCTAGGTAAAAAACATAACTATGTGTACCTTCATACATTAGCTTATATGAGGACTTTATGCCAATTTGGAGTTTCTATTTTTAAACACAAATCTGTTGCTTCATCTGTACAGATTATTTTCTTGGATATGACAAGGCAAATATCCAAACAGGACACATTGAGACTCAAAACGGATATCCATAACCAAATGTTATTCTGAGTCATTGGAAGTGCATTTCCTTTTTACATTTCCAGCAAAGATACCCACAAATTAGTGTTGGTAAGTTTAATTTTCTACTTGTATTTTGAATAGAATTTGGACATTTACCTTTGGCTGTTGTCAGTAGATTTTAAAGATGTACACAAGTAAACAGCTGAGTTTTGCTGAGAGACAACCTCAAATATCGCTAAGCTTTTCTTGGGATTTATCCATGTTTAACATTACTGCTATTGCCTGGGGTCTGATACAGTTCCATTTACTCGTGACTGGAATATGGGCACTGAAGCTCTGCTATACATCAGCTCACATAGTGATTATAAGGTGAAGTACTGACATATTTCAGGTTAAACTCCACGTTTGTGCATGTGTGTCCAGCAGCGTCATTTCTTTACTCAGCCTTCACGGTCTTAACGTCTTCCTCCGTTCCCACAGGAATAAACTGCTGTCCTCCAGACATTCGCTTGTGAGAGCAGCACAAAGGGCCCATGCTGTTTACAGTCATGGTGTTGAGATACAGAGCAGCCTGAGGAGAGTCGCAGAGGAGGATTGACACTGTAATCCCAACTAAACCCCCCCCCCATACACAACACAGATAACACAGTCAAGAGCGATCATATCTGTGAGGATCAGTCTAGAGGTCTGTCTATCCACATCTCTGCTTACTAGTGACAGAGATTACTTAGTGCATAGAAACAGGGAAACTCCCTCCACAACACTGCCCGTCCCTGACTAACTGACTGAGAAAGACAAAATGATAGCGTGCATGAGTTTATCCATTTATGACTAAAAGACCAGCAGACACATTGTGATGGAGACATCTGAACGTCTTACCATCATCTGTCACATGGTGATACATTTGTTCTCCTTACCACTTTAAGAGTAATAACTTTTTATTGTTATTACTATTATTATTGTTATTATTAGTAGTATTATTACTATTATTAGTATTCATTTATTATTATTATGCAAAAGTAAAAGTATCTCCTACTCTCTGTCACTTTCTGTTGAAACAACTTAACTCACAGGAAAGGACACAATACAACGTGCCATTGTGGAAGTAAGTCGGCCTGACACAAGATGAGATCTGTACATGCAATAATGTGAGCCACTTCGTTAAAACCAGCCATCGGGGAGTCTATAATACTTATCTTAGCACAATTGTAAACATTTGTTTTTACAAAGAATAATCATGGTGATGTAGTAAATGTATTACAAAGTTCATTGAAATTGGAGATAAGCGATGTTTCTTTATAGGGGTGAGAATAAATGAAAGATGTTTTTTGGTGCAAATCTCTCTTTTAATATAGACAGAATTAAATTCCTGAATGAAAATTCACAGGGATTCTCATCTCTGCTTGAATACAGCGGGCAGTATCATAAAGTAGCAGAGTTATACACCCCCCCCCCCCCCCCCTCAATCCAGCATCTGAAAGGTGTGGGGGAGGGGTTCAGACCATCCGACAAGCACTGAAGAAGCATACTGGCAGCTTAAGAAGCAACATGTCTTAGCTGGCACAGTCAGCACACACACACACACACACACACACACACACACACACACACACACACACACACACACACACACACACACACACACACACACACACACACACACACACACACACACACACACACACACAACACACACACACACACAAATTGCTGACTGACTGGTCTAGTAATCATAAAACTAGAAACAGAAATGCAAGAAGCTTGAAGGAAGTTGACCATGTGAAAATAATAAGTGTTTTAATAATTGTTTTTTTTACATGAAATCAGCAAAATACCCTGGATCACCCTGGAATACTAAGAAGGACAAAAAGCAATATGACATGATGATGTCATACCCGTTAAGTAGAAACTCTAAATCCTCTCATTTTTTTGCTTCAGCAGTTCTGTCTTTCACAAGCACCAGAGTAGAAAGCTAATCAGAGATGATGCAGGTAGTAACAAGCACAAAGCAAATTCTGTTGCATGCTTCACCTTTATAGATGGGGAACTCAAAACAGTGTGTCCAGTCAATGGCTTACATATCTGTTGATAAAGGAGTGTTTGGACTAGATGATTAGCATGTAACTTTTTCTTCTTTTTTTATTTCTTTCTTTGCATTTTTGCATTGATTGGACTGTTGACAGGAAACGGGGAAGATACGGAAGGGTATGACAACAATGGCTGGTTATGCGGTTATGTTTTGTTGGAAGTCCAACTCAGGGCAGAGGTCATGACACTACAACTTCTTCCGTCTAAATGTATGCCATTACCCAAGTACTATAGAGGTGAGCCCAATATCATTTGCAGTGCTCAGAGGGTTAAAAAAATTTGGTTTGCAAAACTTAAGAGCAGAAACACTGTCCTGATATAATAACGATAACACAGTTAATCTGCGTTATCCATCTCCAGTCTGGAATGTTTCACACCGGTCCATTAGGCTCCTGTGATAAGAACCTGCTCTATGTTTTAACATCATCCAGGCCTCGAAAGCATCCAGACCTCCAGAGATTTGGGAGCTGGTTGTGCGTAAACATGCTTAGTAGACCTCTGGTACCGTCTTGCACAATGGATAGAAAGGAGGGAAGGAAAGAGATAAGGGTAAGCAATACTGGGGGCGAATGAGGAAGCATACTGTTCGTTATTTTTGCACAACTTCCTGTCACAGCCCTCAGAACTTGAGAAATAATACCAGGGTGGAAGCGCTGACATATCTGCATGAGAGTGTATGTGTGTGCATGCATGTACACAAACGCAACTACAAAAAGTAAGAAGGAGAACTTAGATTGAACCGCTGACAAAGTGAGCATGAGAACAAAAGTTGAACACCCAGGAGGTCTGAGTAGGTTGAGCACAAAATGAACAGGTTGCTCCACATCTTCATCTCTTTCTGCTGAAGAACAGACACACTCCTTCTGAAGAGGGCAGCCACGATTATCTTACTCCGCCATAAGATGCCAGAAATGCAAAGAGAAAAAAAGGTGGCAACAAAACAAGTAACAGAACACTGTCTGGACTAGCTTGTTTTTTTCATTTTGACTGAACGGACTTTATACCTTGTGAAGGCTTTAGACAAACATCTGAACAAGTGAAACTGACTGTGGTAAATATTCAACAGCTCCAGGCAACATCTGCACACAATCATTTGTTGAAAGTTGTTTCTGAGTAGACCTAAGGGGAAATAAGCACGACAGAGAATGGCTTGCAGAGAAACAGGATGACGTTCGTGAACAGCCTCTCTGTATCACACTAAACACATACATGGCGGAATGTGATGCACTACAAGACATGATTTTATGCTCAAACAACACAAAAACAACTCAACTGCACCATCTGAAAAGGACAAGGGAGAGTTGCGACACTGACTGTTGTCATACAGAGAGAATCATTTAGCTCTATTCAATGTCATGCTTCTCCACTGTCGGACTTCATTTTGCAGAGCAGCCTAAAAATAACATATCTGATCAGTCATCTTATTACGTGACAGTATGACAGAAGCAGTTATAGGAAATAGCTTCCTAAGAATTGGTCATGGTGACATGAAAAAGAAAAGTAACTGCACGGCTGCTCCTTTAGTCTTCTATCACAAAATACGGAATTTAAATCTACTACTTTCATGGTTCAGTACTACATTTTACATTGCGATATAGATATATAGTATATTGTAACATTTTTTTCTGGAATTTCCATTTCAAAAAGTTTGTTAAATAAAAAATGTAAACATTTAAACACATGGGAATGTCTCTTTTTAGCAGAATGAAATACCCGACAGTGTTTATATGCATAAATAGAGAGGATCTTTGTCGCAGTTAAGCCATTTGAGCTCCTATTGAGCTCCTAGGTGTCAGATCAATGTAAGAAATGAGGGACAAAATTCACAATCCCCATAAAAATGAATTACAACATTCAGCAGCGTTAATGTGACTCTTCAGCAGTCTGAGTAAGTCCATCAAGGTGGGTATTTTGTCAGTCTTGTTACAAGGAAATTCCCTGCTTGTGTTTGTAGTGGTGGAGGGATTACTCACTGGAAGTGTGGAGACTTTGTTGATTGACGCAACATGCTAGGACCACCATCATTAAATGGATCTAGTGACTACACATCTGTGAGATGTCTCAAAAACTACACAGCCATCAGGAAGTATTGTAATCAGGAGACAAAGGCTAAAGAAGTCAATTGTGAAGTCTTCGAAACAAAAAAAAAAAACAGGTAAAGGCGAGATGCCACATAAGTATAGTATTGCAGTGGTGAAGTGACTGCATTCCTGCGTGTGCATGCACCAGCACTAGCATTACACAACTCAGCCCTTACATCCAGTCAGAACAGGCTTCAAGGCAAACCAAACCCAGGCCTCAGCTGATTGTTTCTGATCTGTAAAGTACAGTAAGGACTGAATTAACTGAGACCACTGTGTTAAACATGATGCTCATCCATGTCAGATGATTCCAAAGCGTTTCTATAATCCATTTTATCACATATGTCTGAATAGGATGATAGTCTAGTTTGAGAGTGAATGACAACCGCCGAGAGCTAAGTATCTATAATTGAAATAATAAATAAATTCCAAAGTATCGAAGAATAAGGTTCGATAGGTTCCATAAGTATCATTTAATTAACAATTTATCGGACGACAATGATTAACAATGCTCCTTATGTGTTCATTTTGCACTTCCATCCACATCTCATCAATTATTATGCAACAGAGCAGGAATGTTATCTTTGACAGCCAATAAACAAAGCACCACCATTAAATCACTGACTAGGGTGTGACCACATGAGCAACATGCTTGCACATTTCAGACAGAGAATTAACCTTTACCTGTGTTTTTAGAATCAACTCAGTAATTTAAGTTTTCCATTCCCATCACACCACCTGTAACTTGTTATTATCGTTGTTTGCACACCCACTCCTGCACATTTTCTACCTTCTTTAGTCTCCTTATCTTTATATTTTCCAGCTTCTTTCCAACTCACTTGTGCTTTCTGTCACACACTCTTATCCTCTCTCCCTCTCTGACTCCCCCTGACTCTCTCTCTCTCTCTCTCTCTCTCTCCCCCCCCAGTCCCTGCTCTCTGTTGGCTCACTTGCTGTCCCTTGCTCAGCCTGGCTCTCTAAAATATTCCCGTTCACTCTGAGCCAAGAGGCCTCTGCCACAAGCAGTCCATTAACCACTCCAGTTTCACGCTGGCACCCAGTCATCCTATTCTTCAGCTCACAGTTTGCTCTTCTTCCCCTGAGGTGTAGAGTACAGGAAACTGTATGTCTGCGTCTGCCTAGGTGTGTGTCTGTGTGTGTGTGTGTTGGGGAACCAGAACAGACATACATAAATCGAGAGGAGGGCAAAAGGGACCCATTCTGCAACAAAGCACATTTGTTAACTACTCTGCTTGACTCTTATTTGAGTCAGACTCTGTAACTAAAGAGCCGTGACCTGACTGCCTTAATTCATGGCCTGACTTTATATTAAGCATTTGCTGAGGTGGTTCCCCAAGGAAGTAGGTGCACAGCTGCACAGAGGCACATGCAGGCACAAGAGTTCATGCTTGAAGGAAGGTGCACTTATCTTTGCTGATAATCATAAATGCGACGCTTAAACCTGCGCCCACAGGCAACAACTTTGACAGCATCCCAAATACAACACTGCATACAAGTCGGACAAACACAGAGGGCAACAACTGCTGATAATGTATAGATACGGTTCTTGTATTGGTTCTGTGTTGGTTCTACTCTGAAGCTAAAAACACAAATGCATTACTTCCGTAGAAGGTTGGGATCAATAATCAAGATGATAGTATATTGTAATATGTTCTATATCAAAACACTTAAACTCTGAAATGCTGTTTACCTACAAATCGGATTTTCATTCAGGGTGCTATATTCCAAAGACAATTCTTTATACATCTTAATGTTTATTTACATATCATTTTTTTTTGTTAATCCACATTTACAATATCATCATCACTGTCATAGAGTGGTCAGGTGACATCACCTCCATTATCGTATGTAACACAACAAGTAATCCACCTGGTAGGTTGAGGCTGCATGCATGAGCAAGCCAGCATATTTTCCAACTCTGTGAATATTTAACTGGAGAGAACGACATGTGCTGCTTAAACACTTGTTTGACACAGTTAGACTCAAAACTGGCAAATCATGAAGATAATTATAATTTTCCAATTGTCAGAATGGGCAATATTCTTTCCAATTGTAGTGCAATTTTATTTAATTCAAGCCCTCCTGTGACACAGCTTGAAATGTCTGAAATGAATGTTGTAGAATTCTGGCTTAAAATCCAACACAACCACGTATAATTACGTTGATTGAAATGACAATATGAAATGACAATAACTATTAAATAACTATGAAGCTCTGAAGCAAATGTCACAGAAGCCCCAGAAGAACATGCTCAAGTTCTTCAACTCACTCCAAATATTGTTTATTGGTCTCCTTGTTAACTCATTTTCACTATCAGGGCCGGGGGAAAAAAATCCACTTTTCAGCCAACCTTTCACCTAAAAAACAGATAACCTGCCAAACTCAACAAGATGTCCCAGAGAGAGACTGTGATCTACGATTGACCTTGTATCCCAAACAACTGTCCAAGGCAGTGATCCCTGGCTAATCCTCACTGTGTCTGCCTGCTGGGTTGAGCCAACCTGTTTATGTCAACAGCATCTATGGATGCTGATCCTTTCTCTCTGGGCCTGAAGAACACAGATAGCGCTGCAGGGAGGAATACACAGCTAAAAGGACCTGCTTTTGGCTAAACTAAATACATGGATCATGCTCAGTTACAGAGGTATCCGTCGGCACAGCAAATCCTGTTAAGCATTGCTGTGAAGGTAACGTGTCAAAAAAGATTATGTGTACGCTTACAGGCATGCAAACATACAGCAGAGGCACGATACACCAATACAGTTTACGTTTTGGTGAAATGTTTCTGTTTTTGTGGAGTTAAGCTGTAGTAAACATTACAGGAGGTGATTTTGGGGTTAAGCAACATTTAATACACTAAATAGTGATTGGGCAGAAAATAAAGATGCTTATTTTGGTGATTTAAAACAAAAGTACAAGAATGTCCATTTGTCAAAAATGTGTCATGCTGCAGACAGCCATAGCATTTGTCTAAATGTCAAACCTAGTTGATATTTCCAACAACACATGTATTTATAAAAAAATAAAAAAAATAAAAAAAATCATCTGTGACCGTGTCTAGAAAAAGAGATGAGGACTAAATCTGAATAACCCAACCACGCAGCTTCATTCAGTCCCAGACAGCAAAACAGAGAGACATCACACCAGGATAATTTTAGGTTGGTATACCAAATACCAAGCTGGCCTGTAGACAATGCACACGTAGTTCAGTGGTACATATCTCATCATGTTATTATCACTGGTATGTCTGAGAAGCAGTGAAAGCGGAGAGTGATGAAGTCATAGATCACTTCATGCCACAGACAAAATATCACACTGTGGATCGGGTACATACCGTACATCATTCTACACTGCTCAACCTCTTAATGAACTCTGACTGTAGTGTTATCTCAAAATCTGCCAGAATGGGTTACATTTTAAGAGTTAGTGGTGGCCTAAGGTCAAGGACAAAGCTCTTTGTGAGGGGGCGGACAAGCACCCACACTATCAGGCAGAATGACGCTCAAAGAAACTCATGTATGCAGTCTAATCTCAGGACACATTGCACAATTGATTTCAGTCTGTGACTCATATTTACTTAGGGTTCTACCTAAAGCTGTGTGGACACTAGCACTGCTGTAATAGTGTGCCATTCACCAAATTCTCTCTTTGTTTTCATCTATTTCTGTCGAGAGTACATTTACAGTACAGCCTGGACAGCTTTTCCCCAACACCACTGACTGTGTCTTGTAATCAAAACCACGCCTGTGACAAAGACCACCGACTGCACAACCTCCCACTAATACTGCTCGGCACGAAAGCCTGAACAACGTGTTCTGTATGTCAATATAAATGTGTGTCAAACGTTTCTGTTCATTCCCGTAAACAGGACATGAAACACCTTGTATTTTAAATGAGAGGGTTTCTACTTGAAAACTCTCTGAATGTACGTGTGCATGAGAGAGAGTGTGTGTGCAGTAATTGTTTACTCGGCAACCAGATGTGTCTTCTGTGCATCCTCTATGGTTACCGTTTGTCAGCAGGTACAATATCAGTTTTCACCTGTTGCTAGACATGACCAAGGGGTTATGTTACACAACAGTTTGCGCTGGCTGATGACACACACACATTACCGGTGACTCTTACTGCTCTGATCCCCCATCAAGGCACCAGACTGAATCACACATGCTGACGCGGCCGGGTTAGACTGAGCCCACATGATGTCATCATAGTTAAGTCACCTTGAGAAAATAAAATGTACCAATGCCACACCTCATATATATATATATATATATATATATATATATATATATATATATATATATATATATATATATATATATATATATATATATATACAGTACTAGGCAAAGTTTGGACACACCTTCTCATTCAACTACTTTGAAGAATCTAAAATATAAAACATATTCTGGTTTGTTGAGCATTTGTTTGTTTACCACATAATTCCATATGTGTTCCTTCATAGTTTGGATGTCTTCAATATTAATCTACAATGTAGAAAAAAATAAAAATACAAATAAAGAAAAGCCATTGAATGAGAAGGTGTGTCCAAACTTTTGACTGCTACTGTATATGATTGTATGAATGGATGTCTTAATATTTTTTTATGTTAAAAAATGATTATAAAACCTGCAAGGTATTCGTTTACGTGTCGCAATCCTGCAGCCTTGTTACAAGTCTTCAAAGGTTTAAGGGCAGCTACTTCCTCATATCTTGTCTCTTACTTTGACCTGCATCATAAATCATAACTCCTGGCCATTTCAGGTTATATGGACAGCTGGTAAACAGCTTTAGGGGTGAAAGTAATCACAGGTTAGGTAGAAGTCTCTTGCTTTGTAGCTTCACTTGAAACACTGGAGGAAGAAAATGAGTTAGGGGCAACACTTAGGAGAACATAAAAGGTGCAACAAGTTGAAGCTGTGGGATACTCACAAATTTCTTTTTCCCATCTCCATCCTCATAGCTCTTCTTTGATTTCTTGTCCTTCTTGGGACCAGCAGCTCCAGCAGCTGAGGCAGAGTTCCCCGTGTTTGGATCCATATTTACAACTTAATCCTCTTCCTTTGAATGAGTTGTTAGAATAAACCCGCGCGGCTGTAACCTCCACGCACTCAAACGCTTCCTCCCACGAATGTTGTGGGGTTTTTTAAAAAAACTTTTTCCACAAAGACCTCACTCTTTTAATTCCCTTGGGCCTAAGCTAGTACCCTTAGCTAACTTAGCCCAAAATTAGCACAGCGTTGCTAATGAGTTGGTGGAGAGCCAGCCCGGGCTAACCCGTCCCGTGTCCCTGAAGAGGAGGGAAATTCAAAGCGCGACCCCGACAACTCGGAACGTAAAGCGCAACAAAAAAAAACAAAGAACTGTTGCGCGCATGGAACACAGACGAGGATTCTAATCCCGCAGTGACGTCATCCACGTGGAACACAAACCCGACGCCTTTAAACCATGTGTGTTAATGTGCGGCACTCTCTGAGCTAGCTGTTAGCATTAGCTAGGCTAGGTAAAGGAAAGGGGAGGGGAGGAGGAAAAAAAGAAACTCTCCGCTCTCTCCACTTCCACGAGTTGTTTCGGCGGCTACAACACGGGCGGCGTAGTTGGTATTAAGGTTGATTTAGCCCGACTGCGTCTCCTAAATTAGTTTCCATGACTGCTATAAGTTTAGTTAACTTTTGTTTTGAACCCCTGGGTGACAGGGGGAAGCGACCGTGTCTAGCTGCGGAGGAGTCTTCCTGTTCTTCTGACAGAGCGGATCAGCGGGGGGGGAGGAGCCTGAGAGAGCTGCAGCTACACCTGGGAGGGTTTGACTGACAGGTCTGCCAAGACTGAGCTGAGCTGTGGGTCCAGGGATTAAAAGTTTCTCCACAAACGAGTTAACGAGCAGGGATCCCCGGTGTAATGAGGACGGCTCTCTCAGACCTGCTGTCATGGCTCAATGGTGATCCCCATTGACATCAAAGTTAAAAAACCCTCTGTTGAGACTGCACCATGGCCCATTCAAAATGAATAAACAAAACCTCCTTCTTACTGTATGAATGTGTATATGTATATGCATATATATATATATATATATATATATATATATATATATATATATAAAGTAGCAGTCAAAAGTTTGGACACACCTTCTCATTCAACTACTTTGAAGAATCTTAAAATATAAAACATATCCTGGTTTGTTGAGCATTTGTTTGTTTACCACATAATTCCATATGTGTTCCTTCATAGTTTGGATGTCTTCAATATTAATCTACAGTAGCAGTCAAAAGTTTGGACACACCTTCTCATTCAATGGTTTTTCTTTATTTTTAAACAATTTTTTTCAACAAACCAGATATGTTATTACATTTTAAACATTCTTCAAACTAGTTGAATGAGAAGGTGTGTCCAAACTTTTGACAGGTACTGTATATATATATATATATATATATATATATATATATATATATATATATTCAAGAAGTACTACCCTGAGCCTTCCACTTAGCACTTATTGTATTCCTATTAGTTTGTTTCTGCACTGTACTTTTGCTCTGGTTTATGCTCTTAGCTGCTTGTTTAAGAAAGGAGATGCACTTATGACTTCTGGTGACTAGTAGTTCTCTTGAATACCTATGTTGAATACACTTATTGTAAGTCGCTTTGGATAAAAGCGTCTGCTAAATGACTGTAATGTAATGTAATATATATTTTTTGGGCCATATGTAACAAAATTCTAGAGTCAAATTCCTTCCAAAAATGTAGTCATGTTTTTTGCTAATATGTTATTTCCATGGCCTTTTATTTTTGTGAACATGAGCTACTCGCTCTCTCTCACAGCCAGAAATCAGAGAATATTGTCTCAAACTTGTGATGCCATCAAGTAGGAAGCCTGTCGCTGCTCTATGAATGGAAGACTGATTTTGACTGAATATTGTATTCCCAAATTAACTTTATTCTATTGTAGCGTTCTCTGTACTGAAACAGAACATTTACATATAAACTCAGAACACTACCCTGGGTGCTCTCATTGTCATCTTTAATATATTTCCCTTTCATTGTCTATGTAGTAGTAACATACTTAATATTTTTTTGAGATTTAACATTCTATTTATTTTTTATTTTTTTAATGGCATGTATGAATTTTGAAAATTGGCGTAGTTCCTCTTTAAAGCTGATTCTGATGTCACAATGTTCTGTGTCATGATTGTGTCATAATGTTGAATCAACAATCCTCAAAGGAAAAAAAACACAGATGGTCAAGTCATAAGTCAAACGAGTAGTGTAGTAGAATAACCCTCCACCAGGAGACAGCAAAGGCCAGTTTATCTGAAACAATACCGCAAGTACAACTGCAGGTAGGTACTACAGGTAGTTATCAAGTTAACAACTTATATCCCAGATGTTCGAGTTCAACAGTAACCTCTGAATCCCATCTGTATGCACTGAAGTTTAACCTATAGTTAATTCTGGAAATGGCAAATTAGTTTTACAGTTCAGCACTAAATCACTCCAGGTGAGACTCAAGAGTGCAGCTTGAAGAATATTACTCAGGCAATTAATCTTATCTCACATATTTGGAAAGGGAGTCGGTTAATGTAGCTAAGCGAGATCTTACTTGTGCAAGCGTTACAATGATTATTATCTAGGTTATTAAAAATACCCCCTTTCCTTGTGGAACTTATATTGGTGCTGCTTCTTTTCGGTTCGTTTTTTCAGCAGGTTTTTTCTATATATATTGTAAATGTGAAGTTTCAAAATGTGTGACATGGGCACTTTTCCATTGCATACTGTCCTCACACTGTCCAAACAAATGATCAGACTTAGGGTGCCACCAGTTCATACAGCATGTCAGGCAAAGTTAATGTACCAATAGGAAGCAATTGTGATGTTTTTGTTCCCTAAAATGATTTCTTCACATTAACAGATGCGATCTGCACTGGATGGCAGGTGGAGTTGTGCAGGAAGAAGATTATAACATACAAGGCAGCTGATTTAATCAAAAAGGGACGTATTGTTGTGAATCTGCTGACTAAATCCACACAATTCTAAGCGGAATGTCTTCCAAAAAAAAGTAGTTGGTCGGTGATTATGAATTCAACACTCCAGGCAGATGTAGTCTTCTGTCCCTCGCCTGCAATGATCCTCTGATTCAGAAAAAAGATTGTGAATACGCACCAGAGACAACAATAGGCACTGTGTTTATATGTCCAACACCTAAAATGCAATGTCTCTTACCTCTCAGACGTACTCAAATCTGTGCGCACAAACCACCACACACACACACACATGCACAGGATTACAGAGATAGGCTCATCTATCTGTCTTGGTATGGGAGAAATGTTACCAACAACAAGATTGGAGAGGATTTGCTCATCACCGGTGGCACTTAAACCGACAACAGTTTAGTTTATCGCACAGGTCCTGTCATAAACTTCACCCTCAGGTCTTCATTCTCTGGTGTATTGGCGCTATGAATTGTGGGGGAGAGGTTAATTAAAAGTGAAAGTGCACGGTAAGGCTAGCAGCTACGACACTTGCGAGAACGCCTCTGCGGACGTATTAAATGATTAACAGTTGGCCCCTTCACATCAGCAGCTACAGCATCTTCTTCTTCAGCATCGGCAATAATAACAATAAGCAAGTGGATAGACAAAGAGGCTGCAACTCAAAGTACATTTGAATATATTTTATGTGACGATTTAGAAACAGTCTGTAATTGAATCAGCATTTTACATAGACAGAAGGGTGGACGTGTGTGTTGATTGGTTCATTTCACAAGACAATACAGTTAATTTACAGCCATACAAAATATTGTATATACAATCTACTGTATACTATTTCTGTTACCATATGTCACGTTTCCAAGAAGAAAAAAAAGATGAATCTGGTCTGGGCCAGTGAGCAATACTGCGAATTGGGACCCCAATTGCAGGCACTAGGTCACATTTGTAAGCAGATAAATGAGCACAAGCTTGAGAGTACACTGTAAAGGAATACATAATTTCTTTCCAAAGTGCACTACGGGGATCACGAGTTGGTTGCAGGGGATGATGGATTGTTTCAGATTTTATTCATTTATCACCAGAAAATAGGCTATATGAGCCACTAATTTCACCAGGAGTTATAGTCTGCTGTTATCGTTCCACCTGCAGAGGCCCATACACCAATCATCTGCTGTGGGCCCTGAAGTGGAACATTTGGGCAACATTTGCTCTAAGTAACTCTAAGGACCTCACTGATCAGGTTTTATTTCAGCCTTCCAATGTGTCATAGACGAACTACAAAAGGCAACAACTTCAGGGGTCAAGTAGGTGCAGCTTCAGTTCAGGGGTGACCAGTCATTCCTTCAACCCCCCACAGCAGTCCCACCAAAGACCCAGTCACGGAGACTTGTCCTGGTGGGGGGGGGGGGGGGGTCTTGTCTACTTGTAGGAGGTGCGGGCCTCTCTCAGCGACCTGTCGTATGGCATGGAGGCGAAGAAAGAGTTTCGGAGCTGGCAGTTGATGAAGAACACAATAAGCAGCACCAACAGGAAGAGCAGTAGGCACATGACTATGTAGGTGATCAGGTCCGGTTTGTGGAGCTCGCCCTCCCGGAGCCCACCTCCCCCTCGCCCCGTGGTGGGTCTCAGAAGGGCGGCCACGCTCACCGAACCGCCGTGGGAGGCGTTCAGGGAGGAGGGGGGGTGCGTGGAGGACTGGGCCATGAGCACCAGGTGGAAGTCTGGGGCGTCGGTGGAGTTTAGGAGGATCTGCCTCAGCATGGTGGAGTATGAGAAAGACACGGAGAAGGTTATGTAGCCTGCTGACCCCGCTTCTGTTCAGCCTGGATGTGTGTCCTGTCTCTGATGCACAGATCAACAAGATTCATTGGTGATTCCTGTGGGATGAAAAAAATCCAGTCATCCCATTGTACCCAGAACACCTTAATGTAAGACAAGGTCACTGTTAAACACCCAGTGACACTGATTTGATCATCTGTTTTGCACAAATTTGAAATTTGAAATACTCACCTGCTGTACATAGTAACGTTTCCATTCCTTTTGTGTACTCTTATCTGTATATTGTTGTTATTGTGTTTGCTGTTCGCTGCTGCTGGCTTGCTGAGGGCTACCAAACGGAATTTCCTTGTATCACTACAATGACAATAAAAACCTCTTTATCTTTATCTTATCTGTATGTATAAATCAGGTCATAGCGATACTATAAGGTGGTTTTTTTTTTTGGAAACGCCATAAAGTAGGCTGGAGTCTCGGTATATAAAGTATACAGCCCATAAACAATATATTCTACAAAATAGCATAAGACCTCGTAAGGGGAATAACTTACTTTGGTTTGCGCTGCGAAGAGTTCCGCAGGTGAGCTGGAAGAAACTAAACCCCGGCTGCGCATTCCTCAGCGTCCCCGGCGCTGTGGAGGTGCGGTGGGTTTATAGCCTCAAATGCAATCTGCGCCCACAGACAGACAGACAGACAGACAGACCCACAGACAGACAGACAGACAGACAGACAGACAGAGTGGGATAATAACTGAGCGTCTCCCCTTTGAAACAGAACTCCAGGAGTCAGCGCAGATCAGGGTCCCGGTGAAAGGAGCACGTTACCAATTCCACTTGTTGGCGTTTAAATCCAAACCTATCCTGCCTGCCACGACTGCCGGACCGATATCCAAATGACTAGGGACTGCCAGGGGTGCTAAAGTTCAGCGGCCGATCTCCGGTGCGCATCTTGCGCGTCTGGGTGCGCAGTTTGACACGATCTCCTTCGCTTGTGCGTTCAGGGCGCAGAGGAAAGGACACGCCGGACCCCCCACGTTTCCAACCCCTTCGCTCGTTCTTTTATCCAGCTAAAGGTCGATACGTGTCGGACTGATGCTGCCGACGGTCTGCCCTTATGGGATAATCGATCCAGAATGACTAAGATTTAACGGAAGGAGGGATTACTGGAACCCAAAACGCAGCAGCTCACTTGGTCGGGAACAGCTTCCCATCTTCCTCCCCTATTGTATGGCAGTATGACAAAGCGAGAGAAAGAGGGGAAGAGAGATAGAGAGAGAAAGAGGGGGGGGGCAGAGAGAGAGGTAAAGAGAGAGACAATTGCAGATAAGGAGAAGGGAAGGAGGCACGTCACCAGACAGGGGTGTGTTAAGGTAGTCACACAACACAATACCTATCTATCTATCTATCTATCTATCTATCTATCTATCTATCTATCTATCTATCTATCTATCTATCTATCTATCTATCTATCTATCTATCTGTCTGTCTGTCTGTCTGTCTGTCTGTCTGTCTGTCTGTCCACAGTGCCCCTCAGATTATTTTCAAAGTGATGAGAGAAAGTTGAGACAGTCCATTTCTGGGTCAGTGTGGGGAATGTCTCACACTGGGGTGAGATCAGGAAAGGGTGTGAGATTGGTGAGTGTGTGTAAAAACTCATAGGGGGTGATTACATTACAGAGGACAGATCTACCAGGAGGTCTTTTGTCTGAGTCTTAGGTCCTGACTCATCCGCAGTCCACTTCCTTTCGGAAAGATTTAAAGAGCATCAAAACTGCTCTGCATCTGCATCTCACATGACCTTGTCTGTTTGTTTAGAACAGATGTGTGTGTGTGCTCTCTGTGAAACTGATTTGACATCGGTGACACTAAAAAGAAGGTGCTTAGGGTGGAGATGGGAAGCTAGTTTGCTCTCATACGATTCTTGGGACATGAGCATGCATACAAAGGGCCTGATCCTAAAAGCTCTGCCGACCTGTTTCATATTCATCTGCACCTGGTCCCTCACAATAGAATGGCTGGCAGGCATAGAGAGCAAGGGCAGAGGGACACACACACACAAACACACACACACTGCAGCTAAACATACGTTAGACCATCCCCAACTTTTAAAACTTTAATGCAACATGCACAAATACACAGACAGACAATAAAAAGTTTGACACTAGTCTACAAATAACAGACAAAAAAGCTGGCGGTGTGCTGGGGTCCCACATCAGCTTGTTTCAACATTAAAGAGGATTACAGTGGACCAGGGTTCAGTGGAATGTGCATGTCACATGGGAAATCTAAATACAGCCTGAAGCCTAGTTTACATATGTGGAGGGACGGTAGCGATTGGGATGGCTAAGGAGATTTCTGTTTATTATTGCTTTTTGGAAGTCGCACTCGTTCGGGTTTTTTTGCTACGGGCTTGCTGCTATCATCATCTACATCACACACACACACACACACACACACACACACACACACACACACACACACACACACACACACACACACACACACACACAAAGGCAAATCTAAAGACGAAGAGAGGCAATCTGGCCCATTTGCCAAAATGTGTGTGAGCGCCTTCGAGTGGTGTTTGATTTGCAAAAACTCCACTGCGATGTTGCTAACAGAACCAACTCAGTTTGCACAATCATGTGATGTGGTTTAGTTAAAAGGAAAAGGATGAAAGGGATAGAAAAGGGTTAAGATATACCGTGAAGTATATGTCAATTGATGCGTTGCTCTGTGACTAACTGTGATAGTTTTCAGTCTTTGCTCATTAGCTGTTCCCGATGACAATGGATTTTTTATTAGGAATGGTGAATTGTAATTATCCATCACTTTATACGTCAATAAGGGCCTCCACCGAATGTCAGGCATCATGTCACGCAAAACAATGACCTCTCAACTTCTACGTGTTTGTGTCGTACATGCACACAGATGGGAACACAACAGACTCTGCTCACCACTGGATATCTTTCACTCTCTAATTCCCTCATGTCTCTGTTGTGTGGTCCGTTTCTCTCACTTCTCTTCAAGTCTTCCCTCCTTCCCTCTCTACACCCCTTTTCCTTCTCTTGCCGTTACTTAATCCTTTTAATCCATAAAGAAAGGAGGAAAAAAGACAACTCATCCATGAAGCACTGTGAGCTCAAAATGTAGAAAAACTAAAAGTTGTGGATTTATTTTTCTGAGATTGATAATATTAATTTTACAGGATGAAAATAAAAAGAGACCGTGAAGAGCTTAAACGAGGCTTAATGTTCCCGCTGATGAGACATAACCAAAGCAAATGGCAGGCCTGCGAATCAACAGGGATTATGTATGTGTAGCCTACACACACCAGACACTTTTTTCCCCCCATTTACACGCACACACTGATAAAACACACAATGATACACACTCCTCTCCACTGTGAGCCAACTTTGAAGCTTGGATCTGCTTTATGGTTGTTCATTTATTACTCTTATTCTTCAATATTTCTAGGAGGGAAAAGGATCAATGTGTTGAAAATCTTCCCTAAAAGCCTTCTGCCACAGTTTTACACATTAAAGTTTCAGTCACCTCATATATACCATGACAAGTGAGGTTGAAGCAAAGAGCACAAACAAAAGCTACGGTGCTCTCCACTCACAGCAGTGCGTTCCTCAGCCATTGTTGCTAATCCCATTGAGACCAAATTTCTTGAAAATACCGAGTTTATTTGATCTTTGCTTCATGGAAGAGTAATATTGTTTCGATGCTTTCCTCACCATGAGCTCCACAGTGCACTGGAGTCACCGCACTGGCAGGAGTCCAACTGCCACCCAGAAATACTCTCCATAGAGTCTATCCATCTCTGCTTTTCACGGCTTCAGTGGCAGACTGGCACATAAAAACCAACGCTACCAAAGCTCCATAATCATTAATGATGAATATTTATAAATTATAACAAGATCACCTCTTGCTTACAAAGAGAGACGCATGCAAAAAGACCCCACACCAACACACACAGTAGCATCTGATAACAGTGATACTCCTAGACAGACTCTCTAGACAAAAACACACAAAAGCCAGTGAGAGACAGATTATGAGACCACTGATGTGCAAACTTCTGCTTGTGCGCACACAAACAGCCTCACAGGAGACATTTGACATGCATAAACCACAAGCAATCTCACACACACACACACACACACACACACACACACACACACACACACACACACACACACACACACACACACACACACACACACACACACACACACAGCACACAGCCACATACTTACATAAGCATAAACAGACAGTGAAAGGGAGAGAACATATGCAGTAACACTTAAACAGACACAATACACTCCTACAAAAGCTAACACATGCCCCAATCGGTTCAAAGCACACACACGCACATCACACACAACGCAGACAATATGATCACTAATGGCTAAACAAGCAGCTAGGACTCCTTTATCTCTCTTGTCAATACAATTCCATTTTCTGTCTCACCGACTTCTAACATGAATCGTCAACAAATTGTTGCACACAAATGTCTCCCTCTCTCATTTCTCAGTTATTGTGTTCATTTTTCTTCTAACCATCTCCTCTTTAACCCTCCAAAGGAAAAATCAACAGGCAAAATAGGATTTCTCCCTGCCAGTGCATCAAACGCCCCCTTTGGCAAAAATCAGATGCTCTACAATTAGTCACTTGATTATCTCGCCAGAACACCAAATGTTGCTCATCATCTCAGGGAGGAATTAAAGGAGAGGCATTTGCTTTCTCTCGAAGTAAAAATGACAAATGGATAGTCGAAATGAGCAGGAGCTGTCATGCAACCACTGAAACACACACACACACACACACACACACACACACACACACACACACACACACACACACACACACACACACACACACACACACACACACACACACACACACACAAACTCACACATACAGAGAACCTACACATTTTAAATTATACATACAGTAAATTTGGCATTAACATTCATTCTAATCATATTTTTTGACGCCAGAGTTGATCTAAACCTGCAGAAAAACAGTAGGTTGTCACAAAGAAGATTTCTTCCAAAGTCTAATTAACATCATCTATAAATAAATGCTCGTTTTTATTTTACTGTGTGGCGTAGGCTCAGATCTAAATGCAGGTCAACTGCCTCTCAGCTCGATAGCAAACAAAGCAGACTCAGCCAGTACGGGCCACCGGAGTGTGATCTTCAGGACAGTAAACAAACAACAAGAGAGGAGGAGAGCAGCCGTGCCTCAGCTAGCTTCTCTGTTTCCTTTTTTTCCCCTCTGCATTTCAAATGTTAATCATTTCAGGGATGTTGTGTTCAGGATCAGTGAAGGAGGTCTTTGCAGGAAAGGGAAGGGGGGCCCCAGGTAAATTGGAGCTTGTTTGAGTATGGGGAGGGTTTCTGGTCTAGTAGTCATTTATTAGAGCAGAGACTCACCCCAGAAGCCCCAGGAGGACAGGAGGAGGTGTGTAGTGGAGGAGAGGGGGAGTAAGGAGAAACATTAAAAAGATCAAGTGGGAAATTACAAAACCAGTGTTCCCTGCTCGTAGTTCTGCTGTCTGTCGCCTGAGCATGGATGAGAAGAGGAGGGGGAAAAAAATCAGACAGTAAGAAATTTATTACTCTGTAGCATCTGATCTCCAGGGTCAACAAGGTCATGGCCACCTGTCATTCAGGCAAAACTAGGGTGAGAACAAAGAACAGCCAAACAAACACATAAAATGTGAAATGGAAATGGATGGAAACAGCAACAGGACAGAGACAAATAGAAAGTGGCAGAGCAGAAAATAGTTGCTGAGAAGGACAGAAACAAATAGCAGATTAAAAAAAGACGGAGAAACAAACAGAGAGCGGGAGGGAGGGTGGGTGAGTGAGAGGGGGTGAAGATGAAGCCAACAGAACACAGAGCAGAACAAAGAATAGAACGACAAAGTGAGTCAGAAGATGAATGGTGGTGCAACAGCTATGGTTAGCCCATAAAAGGGAAACTATGTTGTAGGTACATAAATACACTGAGGGGAAATGTTGCTGTATATGACGAGCAGCAGTGCAGGGGTTGTTATAAACATAACTTCCTCTCTATGTCTCACTCATTCTCCTTTCATGCTCACACGAGGCTCTTACAGAGAGTGAATGGGAGAGTGTTTGCGATCCAGTAAATGTTGGAGCAGTTCCTGTACAGCATATCATATCCGTTATTCACTGCTGTCAGTGATACCATTATACAAATTCCAAGGCGGATGTGATAGGAACACTGAGGATGACAATGATGTTCGTAGGATTGCATTTAGCCAAACGCTGCTTAATGGAAGATGATGCTAAGGATGATGAAGATGATGAATGCTGTGACACAAGGTTGTTATGGTGCAGAATCTGATGATGTTATAGTGAGAAATACCCTGAAAAAGTATATGCTGTCAGATTCTTTGAATTATGTACAGTTTAGATGGATATTTTTTATGCCCACTTTATCCAACTGTCTTCCGTTGTGAAATCCTCTTCGTTTTTACATGATGAAGCTGTGATGTAAGACATTTTGAAATGTTGTACTCTTATGTGAAGGTCATTGTGTGAGGTTTTGATATGCTGCACCGTCACTACTAATGATGTCCATATCAATTTATCTTAGTTTGAGTTATTTAGTCTGCTGACTTTTCGGACTGATTGAGACAGAAACTGTGGCTCCTGCTGACCTGTCTTTTTTTATTTTTTGCTTAAGTTTAAAAATAGATTGTTCTCTGAAGATTTACCTTGTGTCAGACGCATGCTTCCTTTTGACTCTAACTCAGTTGTGGCAAATTGGAAAAGAACTGGATTGCCTCTGAAAAGGTTCATACTTTGTAGAAGAATTGAGAAGCAGAATAAAACTGAATGCCAGTAAGGAAATACATCCTCACCCACAGATTTAGCCCAAACCAGAGAAGCGTATTCACAAAGGAATTCAAATAATTAGAATTGGTGCTTAGATAAGGTTAAACAGAAGGTCAAAGACTGTATGCTGAATCAAACTACCTTGTACAACAATAACCATCCAGCTTCCTAATAATCAGGCTCTATGAAATAATCTGCAAAGCACCACAACCCATAAATGCATAACATTTAGTTCTCAAGCTCTGAGCCTCAAACACGGCGTGTACAAAACAGTTACAAATCAGAAAACGGTGAGGTTTTTTTTCATCGTGATTAAAGTGATGATGACGGCGATGGTTTCGATCAAACCATCCTAGGTTGGAGATAGATGCACGCCCGATACATTTAACTTGTGCGTACGTGTGGTTTCATGTGCTCCACTTGCAATTATGAGTTCACTCATGGCTGCGTCCTCTCTCATTCCTCAGCGCTGCCTCGAGGCCCAGTTGAGCCACCTGGAAGGCTTGTCGGGGAGTTGTCATATCAATCCCTCCATCCATCTTGAACCAGTGTGCTGTGGCTTTGATAAATTAGCAAGCACTCAAGGAGTCTTTTCTTCTGAAAGCCCACCCGATAGCCCCTTCCTTCTCTACTCCATCAGCCCTCTGACTGCTACAGAAATTAGATATTGTTAGGGGCTCAACAATGTCTCAGCACTGTGGATTTGTGATTTCTTTACAGGCTGTTATGTCAGCGAGGTAAAAGATGGTTTGGAGCAGGTTGGATGATATTCGTATGACTTTGATAAAGGGTGTATTCTCATGGATGAATGGCTATGATTTTAAGATGGTGGCAACTGTATGCTCTACAATTGTCCTTTAGTTTGTTTAAGAGGTTTGTCCTGATTAGGTCCTCTCCAGAGAGCTTCCTTCTAATGATATACTGTGTTGAGAGACTGAGATGGCTCAAGGGCGTGATTGATGCCTTGGATAGGAGCTATATCTGTGTGGGTGTGTGTGTGTGTGTGGGTGTGTGTGTGTGTGCAAAAGAGACAAGTGACACATACTCTTCTGTGAGAGTTAAGTGCCACAGAAATACTTTTTGAGTTTAATCCTGCTTTTGTGTTAATGCATCCATTAATATGTGATTGAGAGTTTTTATTTGTTTCTGTACAAACAAGTTAGCATTCACTGTTTAAATGTGTGTGTTTATGATTGATAGTCTGGTGTGTGAGCGTGGCTGCATATGTGAGGATTATCGCCTCGGTGAGTGCGTAATGTGTTCAGATTTCTGGCACAGAGGGTGTTTGAGCCTACGTGTTCAAGCTTCTAATAATATATAAGGAAGGGTAAGCAGCTATTTATGTTTATACAAGTAACAAAGCACATTTTTTTATATGTGTGCCTGCTGTTAAATTTGTCTCCTGAGGGGGGGCCCCCAGGCTGTAGGCGGGAGGCGCGTTGGAGAGTTGGAGTTTAATCTCTCCTCCAAATCCCTGGAATCCCTGTCTCTCAGAGGCAGGAGGTCACATCGCTCACTACTCCCCCAGGAGAAACAGAAAAAGACAGATGGGGCAGACGAGAGGGAAGGAGAGAGAGAGAGAGAGGGAGGATGAAGAGGAGGATGAAGAGGAGGAGAGAGGGAGGGAGGCCTGCTAACACCTCCTTGCCTTGGGCCTCTGGGACAAATTACTGCGTAGTACTGATGTCAGTTATACTGTGTTTGTCTAAGAGACACACACACACACACACACACACACACACACACACACACACACACACACACACTTCAGTGTTTTCTATACAAACACACAGGCTGCTCACATGTTATACACAAACGAGAAGGAACGGATACACTTCCATAAAATTTTAAAACACGAACACATGTACAACACACGTGCACGCGCGCGCGCACACACACACACACACACACACACACACACACACACACACACACACACACACACACACACACACACACACACACACACACACACACACACACACACACACACACACACACACACACACACTTCTTATTGAGTAATGCCCTTAAGGCCAAAACTCATATCAGAAGTCTGCAGGAGAGCACTGAAGGAAATCAGATAATAAAATTTCCTGTGAACACATCGCTCGGACCGACTTTGTTGCTATGGAGATGGAGGGTCTTGGCTGCTGTTTACATGTGCCGTACAGCATTTCACGGGTTGAATTAAGCCTTCTTTCTTTTGCGATGCTGTTTTGGCATTTCTGCTTTACTGGCCTGCATACATGGTGCAGCCGGGAATTATGAGAAGAGTGGAGGAACCGGAAGGCGAGGATGTGACAAAGATTATAAACCAGACTCAATAATGTGATGAGGAAAGAAGGGATGCTCTTCTAGGTGTACCCAAGCTTGTAATTGTGGTTATTATAGAGTGTTCCCTTAAAGCTGTGCCTGGAAACTTTTTAAACAAAAAATATACCTTACAGCAAACCTTACAACCTGAATCAGTACGTGAGAATACAAAGGAAAAGTTTAGAGACTCATGAAATTCTGATGAAGTGCTTGGTCGCTGTTGAAAAAGTATTGGAACTTAAGCGCAAAACCCAAAACTTTGTTTTGAACAGCAGCCATTCATTAGCGAGCACTGCATCAAGAGAAAGCAGGACTCGCTTAACCTGATGGTAAAAAAGATTTCCATCACTACATCATCAAAACTCACAAAGGAGAAGAAAAGTCCAAGCTTTAAAGATTCATATTAGATCTACAAACCTAATACCTACCTGCAACTGTCTGAGGGGCCATCAATGTATGAATATGTTAATTGTGGGTTTAACACTAAAAAAGGCGACACAAATAAAAAAAACAGTTTTAATAAAAATATCTTTGTCAAGAAATTCAAATTCCAGTCTAACCTTGTGATATATAGTCTTAAAGGCCAGTGCGTAGCATTAATGGGGGTCTATTGGAAAAAATGGAATGTAATATTACTAAGTTTGTTATCTTTCGTGTATAATCTCCTGAAAATAAGAAAAAAAACTGTTTATATCTTCATATAAAACGGGTCCTCTTCACAGAGCTGGCCGCCATGTTTCTACAGGAGCCCATCAAGAACAACAGTAACACTCACTCTAGACAGAACCATTTGCATTTTCAGGTTTTCATGCTTTCGCGTCAGCCACCGTAGTTCTCCTACACACTGACACCCGGGAGAAGGTTCAGTTGGTTGGAACCTGTAACCTCACCGCTAAATGCCCCAAAACTAGACCTTAAAAGATGACCATGTAAGGTAAATTTAAATGGAGAACTTTACAGAGTTCATTGGTCTTATGCCGAATGTCAGAAAAGACAATAAAAGGACGTCTTTCAGTGACAGCCTGAAACAATGCAGAGGGAGTGGAGTAAGTGAGGTCTGATAAACATCTGGACATATGTTGGAAGGCAGTGTTTACAGTGCTGCTTCAGAGGGCAGCTCTCAGGATGTCTCTGACATGCCAAGTGTGTTGGCCAGGTCAACAAGTGTGTTGTCCAGGTTAACACACACACACACACACACACACACACACACACACACACACACACACACACACACACACACACACACACACGGGTGAACGTCTCAGCTGCACACATACACACACTTACAGGCAAACCAATTTCCCATTCACAGAGGGGTTCTTTGGCTTTTAGGGCTCTTTAGTTAATGCCACTGTTGAGTCTGGACGCAGCAACCTCATGTATTGCTTGAGTGAATGTACTGTGTTTAAGGAATTACAACTGAAGTAGTTCCTCATCAGATGAACGGGGCTGCACTTCAGTCTTTGTTATGTTTTACCAGAGTTCCTGAAAGCCTAGTCTATCTGCCAAGCACTGACTGATCCAGAAATGTGTTGCGTTGAGTGCAAAATAAAGTTTATATTTAAGTGCCCTATTTTAAGTTTTTGTAAAAACCCATTAACCTAGTTTTAGTTTTGGTTACTGATCCATAGCTTCTAATCGGTTATTTCTTGGCACCAGTAAGTGGAGTTTGCACTTTTCCACATCCTTGATTAAACATTCTATATTTTTTTGCATAGTTGTTTTGTAACTTTGGATTTTGTTGCAGAGCGTTGCAACAAGTACAGTTGCTGTTTTGGACCCGTAGATCCCACAATATATGTAAAATTGGTTGATACAAATATGCTTGACTAAGACAGGCTGGTTTGTGTAAAAAAAAAAAATTGTGACACTTTAACACAAATCTTGTAAGGCTTCCTGTTGTTAAAGTTTCTAGATCATTGCATTATCCGGGACAGTGTCCTTGTAGGAAACCTTTGCATGAGACTTTTTGGCATGAACAATATTAGGTGTTTTATCCATTTAAGTACATTTTGGGTATGTAACTGTTACTGTTAAGGTTGAGATGTGTGTGTTGGGTATGAATGGCTGAAAACATTGAGGACTGAGAAATGCCTGTAACAGCTTTTAAAAGACAACTCTAAAAACAGCGATACTATATATATATAATTTGATGTCCTCTTTGTATGTTAGTGTATGAGTGCCGTGCTGTGTACGATGAATGTGTGTTAAGTGTACATTGGGTGCAGTTTGGGTCCTCCCAACTGCTCAAATATTTGTTTCAAGAGCATTAGTTCTGAACGTGTATGTGCATACGTGTTTGTGTGTGTGTGTGTGTGTGTGTGTGTGCATACCGTCGCAGAGTAATGCTGCAACCACTCGTTTGGAACCTGTCATCAGCTGAGGGCTACTGATGGGGACAAACACTGAATATTTAGACTCTTTGAATGTCATTAAACTCCACCCATGAGCACAAACATACAGAATGATCCAATAATTAAACAACCAGTTTAGAGCATTCTTTCTTTAATTCAAGGATCAAAAATATGACAATATACAGTACAAGATTTTGCTTTAATCAATATTTCTTGCGTACAAGTGAAAAATACAGTATTTCAGGTATTTTTGTGTTTAAAGTGGTGGGAATCATAAAATGTTCTGAGTCTGTTCGTTTCTAGCCTGGTTCTGCACACTGAAAATAGTTAGCTGCTCTTTCACTCTCTGACATAAACAGTTAAAAATAAATAAAGACCCAAGTCACACTACTTACTTAAATTAAAATTTGACTCTGAACAACATTTGTGTACCTGAATCAAATCACTGTCACTATAGGTTGAAAACCTCATATCTCTAAAAAGTCAACTGTTTCAATTGTGTTTTAAAAGTCCTTTGATTAAAAATGATCACTCAATTTGTTGTTCTGGGGGTTACTGTACCTACTAGTGAGCTTAGGCTTTTAATGTTAAAAGCAACATGTAAGCATTAAAATATAGATATCTCACAGTTTTGCTGTACTGGTTAATGATTTTAAGATGAAAAAAGGTCTGATTTGTTTTTCCCACCAACACAAATCATATGTAATGACAGCCCTCTAATGTGTAAATATGAGAAAAACAAAAGAAAGCTGTGTTTTAGCTCAATAATATTTTCTTTTTTATATCATCCAATGGGTTTTAAAAGGGATGAAAAGGATTGATTTATTGTAATTATGTGAATCCTCAGCCAAATCATCAGAGGAACCCATTCAATCTCTTGATTACATGTAAAATGCCAAAACTGTCTCATTTATGAAGTTTTTAAATCAAAACAAAATATGCAGAACTGTGCTGTGTAAACGTTGGATGTTGCTGCTTGCCAGATGCAGTGGAAAAAAGAAATGGCAGGCCATTGTCACTAGAAACATAATAATGTGAGACCTCTCCAAGTTGCTGGATCCTGACTGTGTTCAGGTTTAGGGACTGGACACAGTCTAAATAATGGGCCAGTGGTTATTTTCTGTCAAAATCCAAAGTAGGCGGCTGTTACATGAAGGACAGATACTATGGCTGATCCCAAAGGTCAACATAATCTTTAGCACCCTCTACATCTGTGTATTGGTTGTTGTAGATACAATTCTACACTTTACAAAATGGGTTATATCAATTTCAT
This sequence comes from Anoplopoma fimbria, assembly GCF_027596085.1. NCBI lineage: Eukaryota > Metazoa > Chordata > Actinopteri > Perciformes > Anoplopomatidae > Anoplopoma > Anoplopoma fimbria. The sequence goes on from NC_072452.1 coordinate 13,459,592, forward strand.
ATCAATTTCAGTGGGCAGAATTAACTTATATTAGGTAAAACAACAGTTCAACCTTTTCCTACATGTCAGTTAAATCACTGGTGAAGTCTAACGGTGAGCTAGTGCAGTGCTATGTCGTTTAAAAACAAGACCATAAAATGACTCCACACTGCCTCTGCAGCACAATCCCAGTGTTTTATAACCAAATGTTTGCACTGTTGTTCCAGAACTCAATTTCTCTTTATCTCCCACATTTTCTCATCTCACAAACGTCTGGATGCCCTAAAGCGATCAGACGGAGTGTCTCTGCCTTCTTGTGCTCATGATAAGCTCTGACCTCCTGCATTTTACAGCTGTAAACACAACTTCTCCAGGTCATGTTGCTTTTTGGCTGCTATTTTAGAAAACACTTTGTACTGTAAAGGCATAATGAAAAGGAGAACACCCACAACAGTTTTCTAAGTCCTATTTACCATTTTTCTTTTATGATTTTAATGTGGTCAAATATGCATGTGACCTCGACTTTAAACAAAGTGGGAGAGGTATCCTGTGAAAATGTTCCTCTTTTTTTTTTTTTTTATCCTATTTTTGCTACTCATGTATTACCCTTACGTGCTTGCTTTCTGGCAGCATGTGCTTATTTACTACATTGTATTTAATTAATTCTGAGTGAGGTAAAATACATAATGTAACATTAACGGTACATTTGCCCATTTGGAACTCTACAAAGTAAATTTCTACATACATAAGATCTCTTGGAGAAAGAAGCTTCAATACTAAATGCCTTATCAGCACACTGTGTGTTATGTGGACATACAAAGGTCACTGTCTGCATTTTTGGAAAGCGATTTAATGACTTCAAATGAATGCATAAATCCTACACTGTTTCCTCGCTTTTACCTGATTCATCTGACTCCTGATCAAGTTGTGCATTGTGGATGGGAATGCATTAATTAGATAGCCTGGTGTATAAAGGAGAGTACAGTATCTCCACAGGTCTCCACTATGCTTGTCTTGACAAAGTGAAGACATAGAAGCAAAGCCAGCCTTTCTGGTGTGAAAAACAGTGGACATTTTTTTATTTTTAAATATTCATCTGACTCCCTGAAGACGTCGCCTTTTATTAGAATTCAACTGTCAACACAAAGCCCCTTCAACTGAGTTTACTTCACCTCTAACCCTTCGACCTCTTGCTTTCGTGCAGTCGCAGCTATTTTCTTTTCACATTCCTCCCTAATTGGTCATTGCATAATACAAAACCCTTGCCATTTGCATTAAGTTATCAAATTGTCACTCTCTGCCCAGTCTGTTTCTCTCACACTCTTCCTCCATTTTCTTCTCTTTCTTTCTCATAAACATCCTGCTTCCTATCTCCCTTTTTTTTCTCACTCTTCCACTGTAAAGGTCTTAAAAATACCTTCCCTGGCCCTGCTCTCTGCCTCCGGCTCCTCCTGATTTCACCGCCTTTCACATCTTCCTCCCTCCTTCCTTCTCTCTCCTTCCTGCGAGTCCTGTCAGTGTCTCATGGTGTTCTTGCCAAACTTGTCGCCAAGTTGTTGGATGAGCAGACCCAGCTCTCCGGCGGCATCGGACTTCTCCTCCAGGAGCTCATAACGGAGGCTGGAAATGTCTTGCTTGATCTCCTTCAGCTCACCTACAACGCAGTCACACACAAACACAACGATCAGGACACGTGAACCTGAGCAAACACAGACGTATTAGAGTAAGCACTTGTCTGCAAAGCCACAAAACTGTGATATAGTTGACACGTGTGAGTACATGCACCCATTCAGTACTATGATAGACAGAATGACCTCATTTCATGGACTTTATCTCACATGCACTGAGCAAATAATGACACAATGAGAGTGGGCCTTAATGAAAAGGGAATTTTTACCTTCGTTGACTTCATCGCTCTCTCTGTCCACTTGAGCCTTTAGCACGTACCGCTTAATCAGGCGCTTCATGATATTCTAAGCAGAAGAGAAGAAAAGAGATTAAATAGAGAGAAGGTGACGAGGTGTTGTGACATGGAAGCAAAGTGCATTCAACCCCACTCTTGTGTACGTGCCTATGTAGACACACAAACAAACACAATATTATGCAGACAGCGGTATAGCAGCGCTGTGTCTCGGAGACTGTGTGTGAAATATTGAGTATTGATCCGTAGCCAACAGGGAAGTCCTGCAGCTCTCGCCAAGCCTCACGCAGTCAATCTCTGCATGTAGGCACTCTGAATGAGTCTATACCTGTCACCACAGATACAAATGTCTTATTAAGTGACATCTCCATGCCTGGCGTGTGCGTGAAAACCCTCACAATCGGCGCGGGTGGAGACAAAAGCGCGATCGACCAGTGAAGGAAGCTAGATTTCCCTCAGGGGGAAAAAGGTGAAGGGCAGACTGAGGAGGAGAGCATCTCTTCCCTTTCTCAGCGTGATACTTTGAGCTCATTTACTGAGAGCCTGTCTCCCATCTCCCTCAAACAGCTCATTAGAGGCATTTTCAGCCTCTGCCGTTCCTCTTCTCCCTCTTTCACTCGCAATCACTTGTCCAATCCTGCCTTTTTTTTTTTCGGGCGATGCCCTTTCATGCAATCTCTTGGAGAAGTCTTTCCTCCTCTGTTGTCTCCAGCTCATCTCCCTACCTCGCTCCTCCTTACCTCTGTCTTTCATAGCATTCTCTCTTTACCTCTTGGAACCCTCTCATTTTCTCTCTCCATCTCTCTTCCTGTCATCCTTTATCACCCTGCAGCTGCCCCCCACTTTTGTTTTGTTCTGTATTCCTCAGCCTTAATATTTCTCCTTTTCACTTAATTCTTTCTTTTCCCTTCAACTCAATCTGTTCTGTGATTATCCGGTTCTGCTTGATCTTAACTTCGCTCCACATATCCTTTTTTGCTTCCTGTCTTACCTCGTATCTGGTCGGGTGTTTTCTAGATTTTTTGGGGATAAACTCTTCTCCCGGGTGTGGATAAGTCCTGAGGCGTTCATCCTGTTGGAACAGCGAGATACAGACAACAGCCCAGTGTTAACGTCACAAATTTAGGGTTGACTGATCTTCTATAATGAAAGCATTTGAGGGTGTTAGAAGAGGCAAGAGGGGCAAAACAAAACAACAATGAAAGGAAGGGATTAGTGTTTGTATCTGGTGCTCACAGATGTCTTCAAAGAGAAGGGAAAGAGAATCAGCATCTTCACTTGACCAGAGTAACTATCTATCAACTCAATTCCAAATTCCCTCCACGTCCAAGACGTTGCTGTATAGCTTGTGTGTCATTTTAGCGCTGCAGTGACAAAATGAGATCTAACTTAAGTGTGGACACACGCAGCTAGCTGCTGCTCTATATGAACTAAGGCTAAAGAGGCCTTGCACTTTCTCAACATAATAGCCGGATGATATAAAAGTTTAATGAATAATAATAAATAAACATGTACATTCTACATGTACCCTTCCTTTATAGGGTGTATGGGCTGCAGCCTTAGAGATTGGGTGAAGAGCTCAAACACCCTGAAAGAGCTCGTAGAAGAGCCGCTTCTTCTTCTGGCCTTGGAACGTCTCGGGAAGATAATGGATAGATGGATGTACATTTTTGCTTTTTCTGAAGAATAACTTCTAAAGCTCAAAAGTTCAAACTAAAGTAAAATCACATCAGAAAAAATATTAGTGAAGTTCATGATACAACACCTCAACCACCACACAGTACGTGGCCTACTAACAGAGAATCAATTATCACCTAAACTAGGGACCATTCAGGGATACATTCATTTTGGCTCTCACTGACTTTATATAGTTTTATTTTTTTTTCATTTTGAAGGGAAACTCATCTTGTGATCAATGAAAGAACATAATGTACAGCCATTTTTTATGACATTGTAGAACACAGAACACCTGCTGAAAACACTAATTATTTGCAATAGAGATGCAAATGAAATATTTTTGATCTTCTTTATCGAACCTCACAACCAGATGGGAAGTGCTGCTTCAGCTTCGTGTGAATGTGAGGAATACATATTTAATGCAGAGGTTAACCAAAGCCCAACTGACAAAGCTGAAATCTCTTTGTTGTGTAGTCCCTGTCCATAACATGCTGTGAAGGCCTCTGCTGCCTCAAGCTAACTTAAATTCCATTTTTTTTGCTTTTGGCAAGCTAATAATCATCCCAACTATTGTGAATATATGAAAGACATATTTACTTAAGGACCCCTCCGACACACACACACACACACACGACACACACACACACACACACACACACACACACACACACACACACACACACACACACACACGCACACGCACACTGACTGCAAATACGTACAAACATGTGAACTTAGTACTAAAATTGTACTCACATACAAATATTCAGTAAAAATAAATATAGTACCAGCGGCTCAGTCAGCATCTCTCTTTTTCTTCAACAATCTAGTATATCACCTTTCTCAAATGGATATCCAACATGAGAAACATGGACCAAAAGACTGAGGAAAAAATTGATGATTCAGAAAGATCACACTGTCTTCTCCAAATCTCACTTGACATTCTCGACGCTGTACTGTGGTTAAATGTGAGATTATGTATCGATCCCTTACTGAACCTGCTTGGCTCTGCAGTTAAACTGTCATAGCTTCAGAGAACTTTGGGAGCTCACAGAGGCAGTGGGGTGTAACCCATGTGTCCCAATCTGAAACCTGCCCAGGCATTTGAGTAGAGGCAGGCTTGACTAATAGCTTAGCTTAGGGGCTGGTGTGAGCCCTTTGAGCCGAAGAATCAGACAAGGGAAATGCCTGCGGATTGATTCTGTGTTAAATGGCCTATGCTATTTTCTTCATGCAATAGTTTCTTTTCATTACAGTGATTTTATTTAGACGGACCATCCTTGAGAGGAAAAACGTGTAAAAATGAAAGATACTAAAGTTGAATTGCAGGCAACTTTAGCCATATATATATATATGGCTAAATATATATATCCATATATATATATATATATATATATATATATATATATATATACACTGCAGAATGTTTTGGGTGCAAGTAGGGAGCTTGTACTTTGTCACTTTTCCAATTTCAGCGGTTCTTGAACTAATGACACAGGAAACAAATCGTAGCATGATTTAGCTGGGAAGGAGCCCTCAAAGGTCTGGATGGGAGGTACTCATTCTAATCAGTATGGCAAAATGCTCTTTAAATAAAAGACAAAATTTCAAAAAAGCAAAGAGACTAAAGTTGAGTTGAACCGAACCAAACTCTATTAGAAATAGCTGATTACTTTTTTTGTTCAAACTGTCCCTTTATACAAGAAAGAGAAGTTACCTTGTGTCAGTAATTAACTTGTAATTATTGGCTCCCACCAGAGTTTCTGTAAAATGTGGGAAGAGTTTAATCAAAGCATTGAGAATGGATAATAATACTGACATGAAGAGAAACATTCTATTATTTAGTGGCTACTGCAACATGGTTTCGAAAATCATAATAATCGATTCTTCACAATGAAAGAAATTATCTAAGCCCTTTTGTTGTTCCCTGTCACAGAGAACAATGTATGTTAAATTAGTCAAATGTATTTAGTTTTAGTTTTTGTCTGCATCCATCAGATAGATAATCAACGGGGTTCCTGACCCTGACCTTGGCCCGTGAGTTGAGCATGCCCAGCTCCAGCTCGTTGTTACGGCGACGGCTGTTGGCCTTGCAGAGGTGTATCAGACAGGACTTGATTCGGAGAACCAGGTAGTAGAAGGACTTTGGGCTGGGAACCAGGTTGTAGGGGGCCGGCAGGGTGCGGCCCTCGTCAAAGTAGGAGAGCCACAACTTGGCTCGGGCAAACTTCCACTCAACGTCGGCATCCTCCTGCAGAGACGGACAGACAGAGACAGTGTGCATTGAAATAAGCAGGGCTTGTGAAGTCTTACCAAACCCTTTAGATTGTGGAAACCTTTGAAAGAAAACTAACTACTTCTTTACGTACTTCTCTGTGTTTTTGTTTGTTAAACTCCACTAGGAGATTATGCATTCGGTCGTGTGCTTGAGTGTGTGCGTATGTGCATATGTGTCTGTCTGTCCATGGCTAATCTTGCATACTTCTGGACCCATCAGCCGACCATTTGTTGTGCTCATTTATGATTGTATGCTCAAGGTTTACCAATTTTCTTTCGTACAGCTTGGTATTAATTAGTGTTGTCAAGTACATTTACCAAAGTACTGTACTTATTATAATTTTGATGATACTTTCTACTCCACTACATTTCAGAGGGAAATATTGTACTTTATTTCCACTACATTTATTTAAAATGAGTAAATGAAATACAATGCAATGTTTTGAAGAAAATGAAACCACCGAACAGAATAACAATAAATAAAACACGCTCTATTGCAGGCATCTACAACATTAAAACGCATCTAATTTCAAATATCTAATTTCCCCCTCTTTGATTATATACTTGCATACGTTTAACTAAGCAAGATTTTGAATGCAGGACTTAACTTGTTTTTTTTAATTGTGGTAATCGTACTTTTACTTCAGCAGAATATCTTAGTACTTCTTCCACCACTGGAATTAACCAGTGCAGCTGGCTCAGTTACTTTCATCTTCAGTGTCGACTCTCATGAATCAACATGAGGGTTTCCACAGCAAACTGCAGTTTAGCTGCACAGAGCCAGTGCAGACAGCTGCATAGATTAAAATGAGAGCGTATCTGCTGCATGAGATGTGTGAGTAGACCTCGGGTGCGAGATACGCTTTAGGTCTAGAACGGGGGTTAGACAATTTTGGTTTGTGTTCATTCAATTAAACAATACAGCAGTGGTCATTGCAGACAAAACTTGCAACAGATCCGAACTCTGCTAAGTCCACCTTTCTACCATAGCATTGATATTTTAAGCCGCATGGCATTTTGAACTTACTCTCTAATTCTCCTGCAGGCTCAGATGTGATCAGACAATGATTCCTATTGACTTGTTGACAGTATTATGACCTTCAATATTGACATTTTATTAATCTACCTCTATCTCCTGGTACGAGCTGTTGATCATTGCAATGAGCATGTTGAGAAGGACGACCACCATGGTGACATTGTAGACTCCGTACAGCACGTAGCCGATGTTCTCTATGAACTTATGGTCGTACTTCAGCACCACTGAGATCACTTCAGACAGCCCAAAGATCGACCAGAACAGAGTCTTAAAACTCTCCTCCACCCTGCAAGGAAGGAGAGAGAAGATGTGGCAGTAAGAAAACAGTACCTGACAGTGAACACACACCTAAAGCACATCGTGTTAGCACCTAATTGCTGTCTCACGCAAACGCATGCACACACGCACGTACAAACACAAAATGCATTTTAATGCCGTGGGGTTTATGAGGTGGCACTGATGAAATAACTGATGAGTCATGTCCAATTTGAACACATTATCCCATTATCTCACTCACACACATACAAACACACACACACACACGCACATGCACTGCACGTACATGAAAACATGTCTGACTTTGGCAAAACCCAAAAAGCAGGGAATGGGAAAAATGGACTTCAGCATTTGAGAGATCATTTGGTTTATAAAATTCAGCCCAGCCTGTAGCTTTGTCTTATGTTGACCTTTACATAAAAGAGATACTGAAACATCACTGCCGGTAATGGGGAAACAATAAAAGTATTTTTTTCATGCCATAACTTCAAATGAATGTGGTCTTTTTTTCAAGGCTGTATCTGAAAAGATAAATGAAGATAACATTTGATCACAGTATTAATTAAACTCATTCAAAATACATTTTTTTTTAAATATATAGTGTGCTTTTTCCTGAGGTCCACTGCCAAATCTCCGTTTAGCCTGAGGGATCATTCTCCGACAGTCACCGAAGGTAAAACAGCATAAAGCTGCAAGACCTGTCAGCATTGACATTCAGGTACATGTCTTGTTGTTAAATATTCCATGAGTGGCAAGCATGGGATTGAGATGACAGAGGGGGGTGGGGGGCTGCCTGGTGGGATTGCTGGAGGGGCTGGAGGTGGAAGGAGGCTGCGGGTAGTGAGAGATCTAGAGGCTCCTGGTCTGAGGCTGTGGGCGTCTTCAAAACTCTCTCAGAAAGACACAGTTGTATTGGTGAGCAGAGAGCTAGGTGAAGGCACAGAGAAAAAAAACACAACCTCGCATGCATAAAGACACAGAGAGACACAAACACACACACACACACACACACACACACACACACACACACACACACACACACACACACACACACACACACACACACACACACACACACACACACACACACACAGTCAGAGACTCTCCCCTCTGTGTTCACTCACACATGAAAACAGAGACTCCTCTGGGTACTTCAGCTTTGACCTTTCAGGCAGAAAGTAAACCTCACTTCAACCTCCAAAACCTGATCTGTGTGTTCTATCTCTCTAACTCAGCTGCAAATCATCTAAGAATATAATGTGCCTTTATCTTGTACATTTACTAGAAAAACACCTTGGTTTTCTAGGAAAAACATTATAAGACACTTCGGTGCTTCAACCAGTTAGAAACAGACAATTGAAACTCTGTAATTATCTCGATATCAAAAGCCCCATCTTGCATCAAGTTTAGCATAGAACAGCCGTGTTCATTGTTGTTGCTCATTAAAAACACTTCCCGTCAAATGACTCCCTGTATCAGCCTCGCCTTGGAGTGCCTGCATACTGTCACTATTCTCTGTACATCTCTGAACTTTGGCAGAATGGCATGATTAATGGTCGGTACATATATTTATAGCCTTTAACCTCTAAAAACATGATTTTTCCTATGAATGTCATTTCATTTTCATTGATTTCTCCATGTTTACTTAAATTGGCATTCTGATCGCCGCTAACCTGCATGTCTGTATGACACCGCACTTGCTACCATAAATCTATGACTCACTATTTCAAAACCACAAAAGACTGAATCCTCATAGATTTAAAGGCTTTGCCAGTGTCTTACTTTGAGTTATCAGTTGGTGGCCACTGTTATATCTGATAAAACTACACCCACCAACCCTGTCTCCCTGAAATTCCTTCACTTAAATAACATTTTTGCCATTTATGTTGTGTAGATAAACTTAATCGCTGCCTGTATTATTTTCATAGGCAACACCTTTTTCGGTGGATGAGGTTCTACATTTATGTACGCATATACTGAGGCAACAGAACAGAACCTGTCTTTTCTGAGGGTTAGGACACGAGGCAACTTCCTAAGACATGAATTGCTCACATAAATAATAGGTAAATCAATTCTTGTATCAATAAGTGCAACAAGGCGCCAATTTACTAAACTGCTCCAACATAGGTGTTTTATACTACTAACAAGAAAAATAGTAACATGAATCTGAAAAAAACCCAGATGCAGAGGCATATGCATTACAGTGACATCGGGCACAGCAGGCATTAGTAAACAGAAACATATTCACAAGCATTAATAGTAATTGTTCTTTGTGTTTCTGTAACGGGTGGCATCAGACAGACCATTCCTGCAAGACGATCAGCGACCGAAGGATGATATCAACAAAACCATCCTCTCACTCACTATTCACATCACATACATCCACCAGCCTATCGTGCAATCAGGAGAGCTGAGGAAGGTAATTTTGGTCGCCTTGCCTTGAAAACCTGTTATTTTGAGACTTCCCTCTTTAAATAATGCCTCGTCACTTATCTGGAGCCTCTCTTACAAGATAAAAAATGCCTATCTGGAGCCTCTCTTACAAGATAAAAAATGCCTTCCTGTGGCTTTGAAAAATGAAACAGAACTAAAACGGCGACAATTATCTGGTCTCTCTAACGTTATATCCCAATTATCTTTTTAATCAAATAATTCTGTCTCCCAGCTCTCCTTCCTGCAGGTGAAATACTCACTCGATTTATAATTTTATGTTTCCCCCCGAAAAATGTGAGGGTAGATAATGATGAAGGGCTTTTTGTTCCAGGCAACATTAATGTGCCATTAAACCAGACACTGGCACAAACGCACACACACAATTAAAAGTACACACACCCACCACATAGTGGCTATTAAAACACACTGTTCATCTGTTTCGCCTGGGCAGACTGGTGGTTTAATATGAAGTTCTAAAACTGTGTATGACATTTTATGTGTTACTAAAAGTGAACCCCTCCTAACGGCAGCACACAAGTCACCGTGTGTATAACGATGTGTACATGACTACATAAAAATAAATACAAACGAAGATATCCGTGTTTGCAAATGAATCATTCAAGTAAATATGAGGTTAGAGGGTCTTCTTCCCTGCTGGGTAAAACTGTTGCACAAACAGCCGGCGAGTCATTTCTTTGCTTGATTTCTGCTTATTTGATTCACTGAAATCTGCGTAAGATGCCTCTCTGGGAGGAAGTGCAATTATGAAAAAGTCTAAAGTGTAACTTTGGAGATCAACAACATTGATCAAATTGAATTTGTCTGTTGCTAATGTCAGCTCAGACACTGGTCCTGCGTGTATTATGCAATGACCTGTGACTGAGATATATGAGCCGCTCCATGCTCTGGATAATGGGAGGTTTTTTTCAACATAAGAGAATGAGATTATTTGATTTGAAACTCCTGTGTGTTGGTCTTATTACATCATTGTACAGCAGACAGTGAATCAGCAGGGACAATGGGCGTCTGGAGACAGAGATGGACAGTGTGTTATTATCTGTAATTAAGAGTGACAGCTCACAATAGGCTGCACGCAGCATGACGGCTTCATACGCACTAAAAACACACACACACACACACACACACACACACACACACACACACACACACACACACACACACACACACACACACACACACACACACACACACACACACACACACACACACACACACACACCTGACAGTGAAGAACTTACTGTTACTACCTCTCTCTCTCTCTCTACCACACACATATATACACTCACGTTACCAGCATGGTGTGCGTCTGCGTGTGCGTGGGCCTAGTGAGTCACCTCGGCTCTGCAGGAACCGTCCAAACCAAATCACAGACAGACCCAAATCAACCTCTTCCCTCCAGAGACAGCCTCTCTGTCTCTCTTGCTCTACGCTTCAAGTTTGTCTTAGTTCCTCTCTCTCTCTCTCTCTCTCTCCCTATCATCTCTGCCTCACGTTAGTTTTCTTTATCTCTCTCACCCATTTTCTCATTATATTCCTATTGCCATTGCTTTTATATCTTTCTAAGCATCACCCTCCCTCTGACTCTCTTTCCGTCTTTCATCCCAACAGCTTTTAGTCATTTCTGCCACTCAATCTATTCGTATGATTTATACTTTTGTTTTTTCATCATATCATATTTTTCTCATCTTTGTTTAATCTGCAGCAACATTCTCTCATTGGACGAATGAACATGTAGACTTTGTGAACCGCTGCATCCAGCACTCTGTCCTTCTGCCCCACAGTCATTAGCAAGATATTACATTTCTCCTTCTCAACTTGCTTCTTTTTTTCCTCCACTCCCTCTCCTCTCCGGCAGACGGACAAGTAGTCCGTCAGACAGACAGACAGGCAACTATAGACGAAACAGCTTTAAATATTTATTTTAGTTTAACTTTCTATCTGTCGCACCAAAAGGAGCTGTCACCATGGCGACAGCAGGGGCTGGGCCTTGCCCACCTCAGGTTTTAATGAATGAATGCTGCTCCCGAGAGATATTTGCCTCCCTGCGTGTTTTGTTGATAGAAAGACAAAAAGAGAGAGTGGGAAAAATAACTGACTGATGAGAACAAAACTGATGTGTGTGTCTCATGAGTGTGTGCATATTTGTGTGACAAGCAGTGGGATACAAAATTAGGCAGATAGAGAGCATCGCAAGAGGATGCTGTTTTTGTGTGTGTCTTCAGGCAACTTGTAAGAGAGTTTTTATTATGCGGGGAGTACAACACCACAAGAAGAGCAATTAGAAAGTGTTTTGATACCGAATCAAACACAGCATCAACTTTTTTTTAATTTGCCTGCTCCCTCGCTGTCTGTTTTCTGTCTCTCTGTTAGTCTGTGGTGTCTTCCTCTTGTCAAGTCAATCATTTTTATAATAATATTATTCTGAAATTGATTTGATCTTTTTTTTTTAAAAGCAGCACAAACCATTGTGTTAAAATAGATTATGGCTACTATTATAAGTGATATCAGCCAGTCAAGCTCCTCTCTAGAACAGCCAATGTCGAAATTATAACTAGGCATGTTTCTCCACATACCGAAGCAGTGTGCAAAGTGCACCGAGGTGCAAGACAGCGTCCCTGCTTGGACCACACCCATCTTCAAACTTCATTTTAATCTCAAACTTCACTTGTGACAGCATCTTGCACAGTTGCAACGCACTCAAATGGTGAAAACAATACCAGCGTTGCTGTCGCAGCTGGTAATTAAGCATACTTTTGAAATTTGTCTATGGTAAATTTAGAAAGAAATATTCTGATCTTACATTTTTTGTTCTCATACTTATGACACTTGGAGTTTAAAATACTAATATTTTATTTTCATGTATTTTAGATGGTTTCTCGGCTGGTGAGAAGGCTGACTTTTTGTCTTGGACATCAGTCATTTAGCAAATTATCACGTACAGTATGTAGCCAACGTTTGTATATTTAAGATTCAGTTAGCTGGAAACCTTTAGCCAGGGACAGGGGTCTTCAACCAACTCATGGAGCTAACATTGGTTATAAGACAATGAGAAGCCTGTTTGAGGGACCCTTTGTTTCAAAAGCTATTATGAATAATCAGTGTCTTTATAGTTCATTAATTCTTCATGTGATGGCCTTATGATAATTATTGAAGAGTTTCCATGACCATATATGGGGTGATCTCCCTGATCTCAACTAAAGGAATGCATTTCAATCAAAGATTTAGTGTCAAATGATGGTCTCAGTGCTATGTCAGAGGGATTACGTATCACCAAGAGGGAAATTGAATATTTGACATCATTTGGCATAGTAATGGAAGGAATTTGTTGAAAATTTTAGAATTTTGACACAAACTTTAAAGCTACTGGTTCGAGCATTGACATTTAGGAGCCCATTTTGGTCACACTACATGGATGCATTATTTTTCTGTCTCTTCTCTGTCCGTCTCGCCCTAATTGTAATTGTGTCTCCTCTCCTCATTCTGACATTCGATGTGCTTGACTGGGAAAGATTGAACACGGTACCTGCCTCGCCTTCAGAGCTAATAAATTCTCTCTTTTGCTCACCCCGACTCTGTCTCAACTATCTGCCCCCCCCCCTACCCTCTCTCTCTGTCTTTCTCTATTTACAGCGCATTACATGTTTGTGTCCTTGGCTTTAAGACATGCCTCCTGTCTTACCAGAACTGAAAAAAGACAAAGAAGAAAAGAAAAAGAAGGTTCATGTTGCCATAAAACTCAAAAGCCTATATATAAATAGCAGTTATGTGAACAATACTGATGACTAACTAACTGCTGGGGATAAAAAACAACAGCTGACAAAATATGCACACTGAAGATACAATATGATTTTTTTATTATTTCATATCCAGCTTTTCAAATGGTTACTGATACAAATGTGTCCCATCTGAATCTCTGCTGAGCCTGTGTGGCTGAGCTTCTGTCTGTTGCTCAGTCTGCTTGACCTTCTCTCATCCTCTCTCCCTTGTTTTTCCTCTTTTGTCTATGCGTCCTGGCTGCTCTCCCACATTTTGCCTGAACAAACAGCCGAGCCAAAAACACCATCCTCTACATGTACATCTCTCCCTGCGGTTCTCTTTTCATCCCTCATTCACTCCATATCCCCTTTTCACCCCAATGGACTTAATCTTTATTTTTGTTACAGTGCTGTTAGCTGTCCCTATGATTGTGCTGCTTTCATTCAGTACTATTTCTGCTTTTTCATCAGAATAATCATTATTTAGATTCTTTTCCACGGTCCTTGATACCGCGTTGTGTCTTTTTCTTTTACTCTAAACAGCTTCCATCTATTTCAAAACACTTTGCCATTTCATTCGTCTCTCCTTTTCCCCCTTTACCTCCCCTGTCCTCTCCCTCTCTGTCGGTCTTTCTTTGCAGTGTTGTCATGCATGGTTGACTAGAACATAGAGACAGGTCCACTGCTCCACCACTGCTGTCCAAACCAGAGTCCTGATAAGCGTGTGTGTGAATTGATCTGTACATAAATGTTTGTATGCCCACCTAAGCGTCTGTTATAGCATATGCAAAAACAAACAGTGAGAGTGAAGTTCAATGTGTGAATGTGTTTGCCTTTCCCCGTCACTACTAAGTGTATTTGCACATTAATGTGTGGCCAACAAAAGGCATGTGTGTTTTCCTATTTTCAAGAGCGAGAGTCAGATAGCTGTCTGAGTCTTCGCACCCATGGGGATTGGGTACGTGTGGCTATTACCGCTCAGTCGTCATCAAGCCCTATCCAGCTGTGCATGTATTTATGTGTGTGAGTTTCAGCTTGTGTGGGTGAGTCTATGTGTGAGAGAGAGAGAGAATGAAATCCTCTGCCTCACTCATCCCTCCCTCCGTAGCACAGACCGAGTGGCCCCTCCTGGGGTATCATTACTACCTACACCTGGCTCCCTCCTCATCTTCCTGCATCAGAGCTATCAGACCAGCCCTTTCTTTTGCCCTCCAACAAACAAGCCCTGTCTGATAGCTAAAGTCACACAACACACACAGAGCTGAGCAGAAGCGCACACACCTACATCCACACAGGAATACGTTCTCTGCTTTGACGGAGAGAAAAGAGACGGACGAGACGCTGTTTCTTTTGTGAATTCTCAATTTGCACACAAGACTATTATTAACAGTCATAGCAAACAGGTTGCAGTCATACTTTGTAATTAAAATGAGTAATACGGGAAAATAAACATGATCAGACACAAGAGACACAAAAATGCATCACAATGCAGCGACTGCACATTCTTTAGGACACTTATAGACAAAATATTGGTGAAAAGGGATGATTAGATTTAACCAACAAAAAAATTCGACATTCAAAATATGAATTCAGCACTGTCTCTTTGCAAATTTTCATCTAGGCAGGTTGAGATTTAGAGCCAGACTGACCCCTGGTGGCAAGACTGCCAACAACAACAACAACAACAACAACAACAACAACAACAACAACAATAACAACAGATTTAATGGGGTTTCTGTAATGCTAACACCATCTCTATACAGCTCATGTTGCCAGAGTAGGCAACTGAAAAAGCAAGGACATTTTCTTGCCAAAAAATCCTACTCTGACGAGAAATGCAGGCAGAAGTTTTAGGATGAGAATAAATAGTTAAAATTTTTCATCATGGCTGTGTTTTTTTAAAATCAGCCTTTATGTTGATCTCTAAAGCCGAGAGGGAAGTGATAAGCGGACAATGTTCAGAGATGGAATGTACAATCATGATGGAAATGACCGTGTATTGGAGATGATAATGCCTTTTTATCTGCAGGGCGCGGGGTCTTTTCTGTACTTGTCTTTTGCTTTTTGAGAAGGAGTTGTACTGTATATGCACAGCACAGAGTTGCTGAACAAACAGCCGAGCCAAAAACACCATCCTCTACATGTACATCTCTCCCTGCGGTTCTCTTTTCATCCCTCATTCACTCCATATCCCCTTTTCACCCCAATGGACTTAATCTTTATTTTTGTTACAGTGCTGTTAGCTGTCCCTATGATTGTGCTGCGTTCATTCAGTACTATTTCTGCTTTTTCATCAGAATAATCATTATTTAGATTCTTTTCACGGTCCTTGATACCGCGTTGTGTCTTTTTCTTTTACTCTAAACAGCTTCCATCTATTTCAAAACACTTTGCCATTTCATTCGTCTCTCCTTTTCCCCCTTTACCTCCCCTGTCCTCTCCCTCTCTGTCGGTCTTTCTTTGCAGTGTTGTCATGCATGATTGACTAGAACATAGAGACAGGTCCACTGCTCCACCACTGCTGTCCAAACCAGAGTCCTGATAAGCGTGTGTGTGAATTGATCTGTACATAAATGTTTGTATGCCCACCTAAGCGTCTGTTATAGCATATGCAAAAACAAACAGTGAGAGTGAAGTTCAATGTGTGAATGTGTTGGCCTTTCCCCGTTTTTGCAGGGCGCGGGGTCTTTTCTGTACTTGTCCTTTGCTTTTTGAGAAGTCTTCTTTATGTCTGACTCCCGCGTTGTGACCAAAATCTTTCCGACTGTCCATTTGAACTCCATTAGTCTCCGCTTCTATCTGTCTATCTACCTTCCTGTCAAGGAACTCTGTCTCACGCCGCCGCTCTGTCTGTCGGCTCATCACGTTGCCTGGATCTTTGGCTCCATGTGGGCAGCCAAGCAGAACTCATAGCCTCTAAGACCTCTGTGCTGCGGCTCAGCAGAGGAGTTGTACTGTATATGCACAGCACAGAGTTGCAGGGCAAGTCGGCATGGGGAAGTAGAACACTCACATTATAAATACGATCACACACCTTTCATGATCAGTGATTCGATCTAAGTTGAATGATCAGCAAGTCATAAACTTGGAATTTGCTCCCGTGCTTCACATACCTCACAGATGATTATGATACGTGAGGATGATGGCAGTCAAACATCTGGTGCATTTAGATTAACAGCTGAGGCTGCACAAATATAACATTGAAGGGTATTTGGTGTTATTGCACCTGATATTTGACTCCATCTACTTTTATGTTGCGTATATGAGCTGTAGGTGTATGATGTACTACACTGTCTGGTTGCAATTTCTGAACTCTCTGACCCGATGATGCAATCCAAATGTGTGTAAATGTACAGTGTTTATACTAAGCCTAGTTACACACATACTAAAGAGAAATGCATCTGTATCAAGTGCACATACAAACACAAGCAGGTGCAGATGGACAGACAGGTGTATAACCAGATAAGAGGAACAGAAAGATGGATAGGCAAGCAGTCTGAGAGCGAAGTCTGAAAGGAAAACTGAATCACAATCAACTCAACAACAAAGCGGTGGCAATGCTCCAAGGTCAATCTGACTATCTTACAGAGTCTGGTTTTATTGTGGAGAGGCAACTTAGATCCAAGACAAATAACTGGACCAACAAATCTGAAAAGGAAGGTCTTCGTCCTCATGCAATCAAACTGTGGTGCATCAAACTACCGTGTAGTGTACTGGGAGTACTCCAAACCAGCAGCAGCAAACAAGCAAACAGCACAAGGTTTATGCTAAATAAGCAGACAGATGTTGACAGCTGGAAGCAGTTTGTCATGGTGCAAAATCCTGTTAATGAAACATTAACTGAGGGCAAGTATTCAAGTCACACTGTGTGTTCTTCACTGATATGAAAAACCTGTTAGGTAAATTATACAGAAGAGCATAAACACCACGCTCCACTAAATGTACAGATTGATTCTGAACCTGTCTATTGCTCCAACCGGGTAGGATGACTTAGCACCCAACTTACACAAAGGCAAAGCTATGTATTACTTCTTGAGTCCAAGCTTTCTTGCCAAATGGAAGAGTGAACCTTAAAATACCAGATGATAAACTGCAATTACATAGACTTTTCCTCTCTGAATAATAAAAAAAGAGAACAGTAAATGATAATGTAATAACAGAGCAACTTGTAATGCAATGCTCTATTGGATTGAGCAGAAGGGGGTGTAATGTCACCTGTTTAAATCTGCAGATGTCTTCCTCTGAGAAAATGAATAATGATAAGTTACAGCGAGAGACCTCAGAGAGAGTTTTCATTTTGAGATGAATGATGATAAACAGACTTGCTGGATAGCTTTCAACACATATTAGGTAATGACAGTGAAAGATCCACCATCACTCTGTCTGCAGCTGATGTGAAAGAATGAGCATGCAGACACGCTGATATGCTAAAATGAAGGAAGGTGGCAGATGCATTTATATTCAGATTGATGTGTTGGGAGACTTGTTGGAGGGGTTGATTGCTTTATAAGCAGGTTGATAAATAACTTGTGTGTAAAAATTCGACAGTTAAATTGATAGAATAATCTTTGAATTTCTTGTTGCTGATGTTAAAGTGAAAGAACAGATTCAAGGCAATGTATGGCTGGTTCTATGCACTGCAGCCTTTAAGTGCAAATTGACTCCTCGGTCAAATTGTGCAATTGGCCATTTGAAATGGATGGTCCCTGATTATGAAGTTAAATGAAGCACTTTAGCAGGTTAAGTGCACTTAGAGTAGTTGGGGTTGTTACCATCCACTTTTCGGTTGGATGAGTTTCAGTTATCAAACACAACAATAGTCTGTACCACTTGGTTTGTCTAACTCTAAGACTGCTGAAGCCAAAACAAGTACTTTGGATTCCGTCGCCCCCTTAATAGAGTAGCTGTGCTTGGAAGAGATTGCTTCCTAACCAGTAAGGAGAGGAAGATAATGTACACATGGAAAGTGGCTATTGTATAAAGATAGACTTGAACCAAATGCATAAATATTCTTGAAGGGTTCAATTCAATCCTGGATGAAGTCTGCATGTGAAAATATGCTGGATGATGCTGAGCTTTATAGGATGTGTTTTAGCTTTTCCCCCACACAGGACTGCTTTAAACGCTGTGAGCCCAAGCCTGAGACACACTGTTTTTACAGGGCTTAATGGTCGCCTTGGAAATTGTCAACGTTTATTTTTGTCATGTGGTACAATGAGCTCCATCATATTACTGTCAACCACTTTGGTGGTGTGTTAAATCCTGCTTCACAGATCAGAGTTGGTCGATAGAAATCACTGCCTGTAGCCTGGCTTGTTATTGGACGATGGGAAAGTTCTTGTGCCTAAATAGTTTGGACTCGAATCAAAAACTTTTGAGACACTGTCAACAAGCTCCTCTTGCTCTCTTTTTAACTCCCACATCCATATTGACCTAAAAACCAATAGGGCAAGATGTTTTGCCCCATCATTAACTGAATGTCATACTGATTTGTGTGAGTAGATTTTTTTTTCTACTGTACGGTAAATACGAAACAGTGTTGGGAAAATACTAATTTCCCTCCCATAACTTTGTTAAAGCTGTGAGATAAAACCACAATTCACCAGTGTTTAAAGATTTTAGTGAGTGCGTCTTCCCATTCATCATGTTCCTTATTTAACCAAATAGCCTGATTGTCTGAATTAAGCCTGAGGGAAGATTAAAGTTCGATCTGTCCACTGATAAAGGACTGTGGATTTGATGAACCCAGCAAACAGTCTTATCAAGGAGGACACGTGTGCATTTAAATTATCCTGGGGATTTTATTGTTCTGTGGCTTTGTCTCACATTTACATTGGAACCAAATCAGACACTTTTGAGAGACCTTTTTCTTTTTTGGAATCGATTCTGATAGAATACAATCATAGTAAGGCTTTCATGTAACTACACTGTGCTTGAAAGCATTTGCTGATGTTTGTATAAGTTAAAAAAGATGCAGACAGGAAAATGTAAATGCTTATGTCTAAACATAACCACCAAATCCTCACAGTCACTCTCTCTCATGCATTACTCACGTGGTGAAGGCAGGATTGTACTTGGCTCCCAGGTAGTACGAGTACAGGTTGAACATGCCGATCATGAAGGCCACGAACACCATGATGAAGATGACCATGAACTTGAAGATATCTTTGACCGTGCGCCCCAGTGAGATCTGCAACGGGCCGAAGCTCTCGTTTGCTGGCAGGATGTAGGCGATGCGTGAGAAGCTCAGCACCACGGCGATGGCGTACAGTCCTTCTGAGATGATCTGGGGGTCTGAGGGGCGCCACTTGTTCCTGGCTGGAGAAGAAAAAAGAAAAAGATGAGCGGCTGAGTAAGCTGTTCATGTTTCATCTGATTGAGCTACTTCAGAGTCAAACCGGAGATCTTTCTTTAATTGTCTGATTTCGAGGGGAACTGGTCTCCCAATTTGAACAAAAAAATAGGTCCCCATCTCAGAATTGACCAATTTTTATAATTTTCACACTGAGTAAAACCTGATGTATTAGGTATATATATGTAAAAAAAAGTATAGTTCCAAACTAATGTTGAAATGACATTTCTAATAATCGTCCACAGCTGCATTTGTGGATTTAGAATTTAAAACATTTTCTAATATCTATACTATCACAGTATTTTTTTTAACAGTGCATTAAATCCTATTGTGAAAACCCTGCTTTCCTCCTCTTGTCACCTGCACATAATTGGTTTGGAAGAGATGTTCTTAAGGAGTATAATCTTGGCAAAGGTACAGTAAGAAGATGGATTCAGTGATGATGGATGGGGATGAGGGAAGGGGGAGGGGGGAAGGCAAAGAGTATGAGACAGGTGGAAAGCAAAAAGAGAAGGGACAGTGTGTCCAAGGCGAAGTAAGGACAGAGAGAGAGGACAAGAAGGAGGGGCAGCAGAAGAGGCTCAGTCAGGCATGTAGAGGATAATTGAGCTGGATGGAAAAATGAGATTTAAAAGAGATGAGTTAAGGGAAGACCAAAAGACTATTTTGCCGTTAAACTGTGACTATCTTGGACAAGGAGTGAATATATCCAACACAGTGTGTTCACTTTTCAGTGCCGATATGGAAACGTATGGAGAACGGCTCATGATAAAACATGACACTCCAGTCATTTGCATTTTCATCTATTTGCTGTTATGTCATGACAGAGTCAGACCACCAGATGACAGCACTGATGAAGGTTCCCTTAGAAGCCTCTAAGAAGAGTACAGTCCAACAGCCTGCAGCCTGAAGCAGGTTTTATTATGTTGTAGAGGAGTTTTGGTTGTGGAAGTGATCTAAAAGTTATCCTGATCTGTTTTATTCTCTGAACTCTATCAAGTCGATATTTAGACCGAAGCGCAGGCAGGTGTATATTTCAAAGAAATAAAGACAGAATAAAGATGTAGTTATTAATATTTATCTGGGAAGGTTTTTGAAACCAAGGCCCCACTGTTCACTGTGTTCGCTTGTCTGCAGAGTTTGTCAATCAATATGTATGTATGAGAATATGTGCACAAATATTTGTTGAGGTAAGTATGCAACAATGACATTTTTATCTAAATGATAAATACACCCTCATCTTCTAGTATCCCAGCTCAGGTTTTTAGTTATTCATGACATTTTTACACAAATACTTATCTGATTTGCTTATCAGTGACTGATTGTGCAGAACAATGATTTAAGACCCTCATGAAGAGCTTTTACATTTTATCTTATTGTGAACAACTGGCCTTTCCCCAAAAATGTTTTTGGTAAATAAGAAGGGAGGCAGTTTGACATTTTGTGGAGCCGAACAAGAGATATCTTTTTTTCAGATTAAACATAAATAGAGATGTTAAGCTATCATTAATAATGGTTGTCACAATGGCAGAGAAAACAAGGAAACAAGCGCTACATACAGGAACGCAGACTCCGAACAAGCAAACTCTGGTAAACACCAGAGAAATCAGGAAACATCTTCGAAGCCTTTCATCATATTTTTTGGAGTAACTGCTTACCGTAAGTGAAGTACGCGACTTCTTCAGGCAGGGAGGCGCTGCTAATGTCTTCGTCTGGTACATGCAAGTCCACATACTGCTGGGCTTTGGTGGCCTTGAGGAACGCCATGAAGCGTGCCGTAAAGGAAGCCACAAATATGGACAACATGCCAAAGTCCAGAACATTCCACAGGTGCATGATGTACTCTCGGGGCCCGTCGCTCCAGATCTCCTTACATTCTGACCAAATCATACCTGAGGAAGGAGAAAATACAAATAAATGCATCCTGCAAAAAGTAAGTAAAATGAGGGAAATATTTCTTGAAATAAGCAAAATGATCTGCCAATAGAAAAGGAAAATTGGGGGAGAACTGCTATTGTCACCAGTCATTGAGGTCTCACTCATAATCTTCTGTCTCCCACAAGAAAGGCTATCCACTCTGCTACAGATTCTCTGTTCGAAATTGTGAGGAAGACGGGCTGAAAGGTCTGCACACTGAAGCGATAACTCCATATTCTGAATTTCAAGGGACAAAGGGAACCATTACCTGTGATTGTCCCATTCACTGAGACGCAAGCGTTTCTAACAATAGCTTTTAACTGCAGCAACTAACAAATTGAGATATGCTATTAGAAATAGAATTGACAAGGCTACTAGCACCAGACTGGCCCTCCAATTGATCCCCATTGAATGGTTTACAGTGTATTTATTCCAATTGCAGAGCCACAAATTAGTCATGTTTGATGTTAGGACTTATCGTGGCTAAACATATATCTTAGAACATTTTTCTACATATTGAGCAAAAAATTATTAAATCTTGACATTTGTTCTTTCACTGGTTTTAAGATATCTGTGGGTTTTGAGACATGGTGTGTGCAGGAGAAAGTAAGTGCCCAAACACGGAGTGCCCAAACACGCGGAAGCCCTGCTATGGCGGGTATCAGTCAATGTCATGTATGAAGTAAAAGAATTGTACAATAGTTCAAAGGGCTCATAGTGGGTTCCCCAGAAATGAAAAGTGTACTGTCTTTGTTCTGTACTGTATTTTGTCTACAGGAATACATGATTGCTGTTCTGTGGTGTACGATAACAATAAAACAGTAAATTCAATTTAGTCATAATCAGTGTGAAGCAATGAAAAGGACAAGATGTTTCTGATAAAAAAAAATCAGACTTCCACAAAGCACTTTTATACTTGATCTTACAGCTTCATAATTCTGGTAATCCTAGGTTTATGCATTAAGTAATTCAGAACTAGTAATTCAATCTCAGTAATGAGTTATAATATTGTATTAAGATAATTAAGGGCAAAAAAGCTAGAAACAAGTGAAATGCTCTAACATAATTTCTACCAAATATCTTAATAAATAAGTATAATTTGCCCTGATTTAAGACATTTCATTTTACTTAGATTTAAGTTTACGCTGTGCATGGATACATCGTGGAAAGATACAAATATACAAGGAGGCTCTCACAGGCACTCATATACCAATTTAACACTCAAAAAGAAAAATGCACATATAAAGATATTGACAACAAAGCTAATAATTTATACTCAACCATTCCGACATCCCCACTTATAGCTCAGGTGCAGACAAACAAACACACACACACACACACACACACACACACACCCACACATTCATTCCACCACACTGCCATTCTCTATTTGGAGCCAAAACAAGGGGAAAATTGCTTACTGAAAAAGTGCCCCGATCGGTATAATCTCTGTAACAATTACCGGGCCTTCAAAGCATGCTGCTGGAATTAGAATTACCCAGCTCTAGCTGAGCCGCCACCACACACACACCACACCACACCACACCACACCACACCACACCACACACACACACACACACACACACACACACACACACACACACACACACACACACACACACACACACACACACACACACACACGTAAACAAACAGAAACGCTCCTGTGTGTGCTCCGACATATATACAGACCACTCACATAATGTTATTATATGTTTGTGTGTTTGTAGATGAAAGGAAGCACATCAACAGATGGGAAGCAACTGAGGTCTGACGGATATTGCCATGGGCTATTTATCTGTGGAGTATGTCTTTGTATTCACAGCCGTCTATCTGTTTCCTCATGCCTGTCTTGTCATACACCGTACACTCCATCCCTCCCTTAACGTTCATCCATCTCCCCCAACAGTCTTTCTTTCCCTATATCCCCCGCTCTAATATTTTCTCAGCACCACCTCTCAGGTCAACCTTTAAATTTCCCTCCAGCTTATCGTTAGGACTCAGCATGGCCAATGCTTCAACAAGTCTGGCCTGTGCTGCATCCAACCAGGAAACTTCTATTTGATCTTTGGAAGATAAAATAGAATGAATTGTTGTATAGTCATTGGCTTTCATCCACTTGGTTGGTATGGTCTTGCATTAATCTTGAATTCTGCCTCATATCAAAGTTGGGCATGAAGGTTGAAAGAGTCTTTCCACTGATGTATGGGGAAGGAGTTGTGTTTTAGACGTCACTGTGTTGTAGCTTCACTACATTGGATTACTTTGGATTAGCATCAAAAACTTTTAAAATCTTGGTAGAAACATCACCACAATTTCTTCTTGCTTGCATGTTGATAAATTACATCCATATCAGTAAAAGCTAAATATTTTAAGAAATCCATCAGAACACATTTTGCCTGACTCTTTTATGTGCTGTATCGAGGTTATTTCTTATCATGATGAAGAATCTGCCTCGACAGTGACAATCTTTTTGCATTTTAATTGGCTACAACTGTGCAGAATTTCAAACGCTAGCACAGTGTGTGTGCACCATGTGTGTGAGAAGAAGACTCACCCAACACCCACTTCATGATCAGCATCTCTGTCCAGGAGAACTGGGTGGTCTTGACCCTAAACACCTGTCGGGGGTGGTCTGTGATGGTCTCATTGGGAAGGTTCTTGACTCCCTCAAAGCGGTCAGAGGCGTTGACAACAAGCAGACCCAAGAAGATGGTGAAGGAGACAGCGTGAGCCACGAACTTCATGAAGGGGCTTCGCAGGATCTGACCAAGCTGGAAGTGAGAAGATTGAGGATACAATAAGATATATGTTCCATTGTGTATCTGTGGTTTCCAAATACTACTAAGGACAAAATGATGAATGAAGGTTAAAGAGAGATTAGTAATGTTTGTTGGCCATTTAAAGATTGTGCACATTTGGGGCTAGAGCAACAAGCTGTAAACACAGTACTGACATATTATCACCCAGTTTATTTGGTGAACACTTTCCTATGTAAAAGATTCAAGGACGTGGAGCCACATTTGCATTCCAAAGTGTACAATCTGAACTATGTACAATTTTCATTCTGCTTTTGACTCTGTTTTGGTCTCAACCAACTCCCAATAAAGAGCTTCAACCATGGCAACCAGAAAATTACTCACTTTGTCTGTCTGTCTTTTGGAAACACACATTGTTTTTCAATCACATTTGATGAATAATTGATCTTTAACAAACGGTTGAATGCATTTCCTTTCTCATAAATCATTTTTAAAGCTGATTTAAAAAAAACATTTTGAATCCTGTTTCCCTGGCTAGGAGTCTTCTTCTTTCCTGCCATTGTTAGCTCATTGCTGTGTGTCCTGGGTATTACAACCACCTGTAGAACAGTGCAATAATGTGAAACCGTTGGCAGCATGTGTGGGGAGCCAATTATAAAAAAATCGAAAACAAGAATAAACTATGCATAGCACTACAAGGGGTCAAGAACTACACATGGTATCTGTAAGGTGATGTCAAAGCCAAGCGTGTCACTGCAAAGTCACAAGAGTACAATGACAACAAACATTAAAGTTTTTGCTTGTCATATTAGTAAGATCATTTTGTTAATTTGCGTTTGCCAAAACAACTGGCAAAATTAGTTTTTTGTCAGGAAATGAAACTAATGATACATGTTTGAGTTTTAATTTTCTTTGAACAGTTGAAAATTGCAGCCAAATGAAACATCTGTTTCTATTTACTGAGATAATAAGTGTTCACGTTTTATGCAGAGTTCCTCGGATTTTGGCCCTCAGAGATCAAAATCTGAACAGCATCACTAAACAACCATCGTAGCAGGCAAACGACAGCTGTTATAATTCATGACTGTGGAACATCATGCCAGAGTAACTCGATGCCAAACAATCAGCAGAGACTGTGAAAGTGCACCATATGGGGAGAACGTAATGCAAGGTGGGCCTGCACAAGGAGCATTAAACATGCCACCACGAAAATATGCCAAGGCACACAAATGCACAAAACACAAACACACACACAGACACACATTTGAGATGGTAACATTTGCCACTCACTTAACCTGCTGTGTTTAATATTAACTACCCACAGGCTACTCTCTACTCTCTGCATGCACAGTGACATATCAAATTCAATAGCTGTCCCCATGGCACACACTCTACTAAATCGAGTGGGGAGAGGTTGTCTGGGGAATCTTAACCCTGCCAAATCTACTCTAAGCCTCCTCCTGCCACTGGGATGGCTCTGCCTCTGTGCTGATAAGGCTGTAGCATTTCGCCCCTCAGCTTAAATGAGATGGGCATCCTCGATCAGACCTAGTGCTGTGGTAGGACTACAAACCCAATGTTTTTTTGTTTTTTTTTGATCAGTGTGATTATGACAAGAGCTGGTCTTCTCTCCTCCAAAGAAATGGTGGCCACTAGCAGCAGACACGCAGACTAAAAGAATGACGTTTGGTGAGAAATGGAAATCTCTCAGGACCAGAATGGAGCTTCTGTGTCCTTTATTATTCCCTAACATCTTTTCCACTGGGAGAAGCAAGCCTGACGTGTGTAGACAGGCATCTACTCTGAATAAATATTACCTAACGATGAGCAAGGACCGTCTGCTATGCTGTACATATACTGTATGTGCACTCTGTGATTATGGGGGGCATTCTCATACATGACAGAGTAAGTGTTCTCATTTGGCGTTTTATGACAAGCCAACCACCATTAGTTCTGGGGACTCCCTGATAACTGGCCACTGGGGAGCTCCCAAGAGAACTACATACCTTCAAGATTTGTTTTTCTGTTTGTACTGTAGACGAATGCCGCAAGTTTGCTACAAGCTCTCTTGGCTATATTTGTAATGTATTAATAAATGTGCTGCATTAACTCATGTGTTCCACCAATCACAGTACACTTACATCACTCATGGTTCCTTTGTGCTGGGAGAGTAACTACTCTGTAATAGGAGGTAAAAAAAATACCCTTAAAACAGCGTTCAAAGAACTTCCATCGTTCCTAGTTCTTGCAGTGTGGATACAATAAAAATAGGGGTTCTTAGAACTATGTTATTAGAACTATGAAAAAGTACCTCTCGTCAGAAGACCCCTACTGTCTTTCTCTCTGTACCTCACAAATATACCCATTGACGAATAGAGGTTATTTCATTGGTCAGCCAACACCTTTTAACTGTATATAATTAGGGCAACAACTTTCCCACTGAAAAATCTTTGCTTTTATACTTAGTCTTATATTTTGTATGAAGAAACATTTTTGCATCCTTATTGACAAGGGTCAAGATACTGCTGGACAATTCAATGATATCCAGTCATTGCATCAATGATAAATGGCTTGTGAACCTGTCCTGTGTGTATCGATTGGGCTACAGAGGGAAGAACAAAGAAGAGCAAGAAAGGGCCAAATATCCAGGGCAGGGTATGGGCAATTAAATGATAAATAATCTAAACAATTACAATTTTATTTTAATTTGTTGTCTTTTCTTGCTTCTGTCATTGCTTTGTTTGTTTCCTTTCCCTGT
Source organism: Anoplopoma fimbria (assembly GCF_027596085.1). Classification (NCBI taxonomy): domain Eukaryota; kingdom Metazoa; phylum Chordata; class Actinopteri; order Perciformes; family Anoplopomatidae; genus Anoplopoma; species Anoplopoma fimbria. Next base: position 13,486,753 of record NC_072452.1, read on the forward strand.
GTCCTTCTTTTCTTTCTTGTTTCCTTGTTACCTTCCTTCTTTTTTCTGTCCTTGTTTTGTTCTTTCTTTCCCTTATTTCTTAATTTCCTTTCCTTCTTTTATTTCCTTGTTTTGTTGTTAATTTCCTTTCCATCAAACATTCTTTATTTTTTTCCTTTCTTTGCTCCCTCTTTTCTTTCTTGTTTCCTTCTTAGTCTTTTGTCCTGTTTTTTTTTCTTTTCTCATTTCCTTCCCTCTTATTTGCTTACTTCATTCCTTTCTATCTTTTCGTATTTCCTCTTGAGAGCAAATTAAATGGATAACAGACTGCAAGACGATTATTAACACAACCGATTGGCTAATATGGGAGTTTCAGAGACACATGTGGCCTATTACAAACGTCAGCTTATCATTGTCAAATTGATTGCAATAGCTGGTGTAATTATCATAACTAGAGCTGATGTGTCTCAAAATTGGGACATTCCCTATCATTTCTGTATTACGAGTTCAATATTTATTAGTATTTGGTAGAGTTGCCTCACACATTGTCTGCAATATCTCACTCTGTATTTGTATTGAAGAATAAACAGCTAGTATTATATTTGTCACACATGTATGTTGATGACCTTAACCTCAAATATTTCCTTATTGTCAGTGACAACACTAAAATAATTGAAGTACATTAGTAGGGCTGGTGTGACAACTAGAATATTTAGTAAAGTACAAATGTCTCTGTATGTTAACCCTCAGAGACATTTCTGTTTTTAAGAGGTTATAGCTGGCTTAGTCTTAAAGCTAGAGTGAAGATACTAATATATATATATACACTAGACAACCCAATGAATTAATTGGTACTAACCTTGTCAAAGGGGGCTGAATAATGCTCCAAAGTTAGGCCAAATTTTGGCGAGGGGAAACTTGCATTGCAATTTTTGAGAGGGATCCCTTGGCCTCTAATCTCAAGATATGTGCATAAAAATGGGTTCTATGGTACTAACGAGTGTCCCCTTTACAGACATTCCTACTTTATGATAATCCCATGCAAATTTGGGCAAGAACTACTACTTCTAATGGTGGCTTTGAATATTTCTGCATACTGTGGGCCCTAAAAAGTCTTCGTCCTATGTCAGCAGGGATCTGCTCCAGCTCCCTGGGACCCTGAACAGGATAGACGGTTAAGGACAATGGTTGGATGGATGGATGGCTGGAAAGCTGAGTGGATCCAATGAGCCCAATTGTACTCATGTGTGATAATGTTAGTCGACATAGCTAAGGTATATAGTCAGACCATTTTTTTTAAACTTAAAGTCACTATATAAAATTACCTGTTACAGCCTCATTACACTTTACAACCACAAACTACAGACGTAGTTTGTGGTCTGTAGTCAGAGGATACATGGATTTCCTTTGTATATTAAAAATAAGGGCATTTCAGAGCAGTATCTAGAACAGAGGTGCTTGGGATCTAATCGCTGAAAAAAGCAATTCTTGCAGAAATCTCCAAACGTCAAAAGTTTTTGATGCTGAATCACAACTTGCTTTTTCAGCAGAGTTCCTCAAGGTCTTGGTGTCTTCAAGTGGTGTTTTAGAGAGATTTTTGATCAATTTGTCAATTCTCGAATGGCTAAATAATGTTAGTTGAGCACTTAATCTGTATAACAAATGCTATCAACCCGAAAATTGACATCTAATGAGACATAGGTGAGCATTGGGGTTGCCATCATATATGTCCATACTAATGTTCTAAGCCCTTTTACACTTTCACAATTTATTTAAATCAATTACTTAATTCATCATATTTTCTTTCAGATTCATGTAAACAACTTATTGTACTGCTAAACTGCACCTCAAATTAATCTTCCCCAGCCCTCAGATGATTAACATCACTTATATGGCACCTATGATGTCCTTCATTCAAAATGTTAAGGTTTCTAAGTATTATTGGAAAAATGTGCAATCAAAAGTAAAATTACTCACCATGCAGAGTCTACCCTGTAAGTGTTATATTATGATAGGTTATTGGTTTGTTACACTCATACATTTAAGTATAAGCAGCGTTATAGTGTTGCAGCTGGAGAAGATGGAGCAGATGCTTAATCAACGGTAATGTGTTACATTTTATATGTAATACCATAGGTATCATGACTTGTAAGTAAACCCACACAACCACAAAAGTTTTTTTAAATATATGTTGCTTAATTAGTGCCGTGCTTGATTGACATCTCCCTCAGTCCTCTGTGGATTTTGTTGTAGCTGTTCAGGCTGTTCTAATATAGCGTTTGTAGCTCTACCTACAAAAATGAACGAGCTGAAGTTATCATATGAACCTTTTGTAAGAGGATATGTTGACCTGTTGGGGCGGGGCAACTTTCCAATCATCATTCTTGGCGCATAGAGTTTGTTTAAATCACATACTGTATTTCCCAGCACAGCTTCACCCATTCTCAACCAGAGTACTCAGGTTTACCCAGCCAGAGGAAATGAAAAACACCTGTGTGGGTGTGCAGGGCATTTAATCTGCAAAGTACTAGTCCAAGTATCTCAAACTTGCACTTAAGTACTGTGCTTGGGTTAATATATAGTAACGTACCACCACTTACCTAACCAATAATACAATGCTCCTAGTTTACTCTTCAAGGGAAGAAGTATAGATGTGTAACGTGACAAACGCATGACGCTTGTTCTAGGAGGAGGGGAGCCTGAAAGTCGTTTCCAGGCAATTTTTTATCAGGCGCTTGTTCTCACGCTTATTTTATGTTTAATCTCTTTTCTGTCACTCAGTGAGGGCTGAAGAGTTGTCATGCGCATCTTTCAATAGCTGTCCCATTCCCCATTTTTCACACTTTTCAATCAACAAGAAACATTCTATATCAAAATACGTATCTGCTTTCCATTTCCTTCAAAGAATATCTCATATGTTTCACTTAAAAAGAGATTTCGAAAGCAATTACATATGTCTTCCCTGTCTACCTTCAGTGATTTACTGCTTATTTTTTAAACAACTAAAATATTAATATCTTCTTCATCTCCCCCGTTGATATGAAATGTAATATGGTTTGGGGTAATGGTGTTGTGGTGCCGTAATAATAGAGAACATTATGAGCTGTAAGACGAGCAGAGCAAAATTACATGATTAGTGGAGGGCACACTACACATAATCAACCAAAACATATCAAAGCTCTCTCTTTGCAACCTGCAACTCTTTTTATCTATGTCATTATCACAGTCGTTTATTATAGCTTTATGTCTCTGTTTAGCTGCTGTCACATTGTTAATAAGCTCGCATAAACATTCATTTTTTTCTATCAGTTGTTCATTTCATTCAATTGTTTTTTTTATTACCCCACCGTCTGTAAATTCTGCTTTCTCCACAACTCAGATATTCTTTTTAAATATTAAGCTGCACTTTTAAATCAGGTATTTAATACTACTACTACTACTACTGCTATTAGAAATATACTACTAAAAATAAAAACATGAATATAAAGTTACAAGGTGAATGTACCATATATGAATTTGTTATTCATCCACGTATCTATCTTCTTACTGCTCTCTCTGCTGCGTCACAAAATAGCAGACTGTGACCGTATGCTCGGTTGTTTGGTTGATTTATAATCAAATGTACTTACATGCACACACAATAACAGAGACAGGAGATTTCATGACACAGTGATCAGGAGCAGCTAGTGTCTCATGATTGAATCCATGTCTCGCTGGTGGATACGCTCTCGGAGCAACTGCTATCATCCTCACTCACACCCGATATCAGCTGCTCTCTCCATCTATTAGTCTACAACATGACTTATTCATAAATCTTACTTGGCAAGAACCATTCAAAGGTCCTCAATACTGTTTCTGAATCTACCTTAGCACACACACACACACACACACACACACACACACACACACACACACACACACACACACACACACACACACACACACACACACACACACACACACACACACACACACACACACTTGATGAGGTAAAGGTTTATCCAGGTTAATGAGCAGATTTGCATAACCACTCATGCAGCTCCTGTGTGCATGTCTGTGTGTGTCTGTCACTTTACAGATTATAATTTACTTGATGGAGTATTAACAAAATGTGATAAAGTGCCTCAGGGCCATTAAATCAAATGGTGATACAGTGCTTTTTAAATCCTAAATCAGTATGTTTTTAGCCACGCTAGTCACTTTGTCGGTCCGTCCAACATTTTGGTCTGGAGATAATTATTGGATGGATTGGAATTAATTTGGCCACATGCTTGTGGTTCACAGATAAATATTCCTAATGACTTTAAAGTGTTCTAAACGTCAAAGCAAACAAGTTCACAGTGAACCAGTGGAATACAGTACGGAGCAGCAGTGTTTGGAGAATTATCTTTGGAGTCTTGCATCATTTCATCATAAACCTTTAGAAATATAACTTTAGTAATTGAGGTGAATCCAAGCTCACTCAAACGGTCCCATGAAAGAGCGGTCTACAATCTAGAAGCCACCTTTTACATCTGCAGTAAAACGTCTTTGACTCAAAGATACAGTCAATTTTAGATGGAGTATCCTTTTAGCACATCGTTGTTGTCATTATAGCAATGCTAATGTTAGCGTGTATGCATTTTAACAGGACTGTGCATATGCATTTTGCATTGAACTCAAAGCACAACTCAGCCTAAGTGAGATACAGAGTATAATCCTAATTAGGTTAACAACCAGGCCTTGTGTCACCCACAGGCCAAACTTTACTTAAAAAAAAATCATCCATCAAACTATTTTGTTTTCTTGTGTTTCATGAGCCTTCAAACTGTCTATGTCTGCTTGTGGGCTATATACTTTCAGTGTTGTTGCCACAGCCATGCACTATAATACAGAGTGTTAGGAAAAATAGGAGCTTGTAAAAAATGTATAAACGGCAAAAATATACTTTTTGTGTGTCTACATCGCTCAACATCATTTGCGTTCATACCTTGCTACACGGCATTATCCAGTAGGCAACAGCCAGGAAGGGCAGACCTGCGGCGACCCCCAGCACTGTCCAGAACTTCACCCACACAGACTGCTGCCTCAGACCGGGCAGGTTCTCGTACCAGATAGTCAGCAGCTGCTGCTGACAGTTGGGATGGGCAACGAACTAAAGAGAGAGAGACAGAGACAAGGAATTTAAAATCAACGGAGAATAAAGGGAGAGGAGATGAGTACTCAGGGCGAGGAAAGTGAGAGAGAAGAAAGAAAGAGAGAGGAAAAGGAGAGTAATTAGCAAACAACCCTTTTCAGAGAAGCAATACTAATTTGCTTTTCTCATCTTCATAAAACATTTTGAATTTTTTTAACAGATTGCTTCAGCGGCCTGTAAAGTCTATAAAGCAGCAGCACATTGAGAAAACACCATGGCAGGCCAACACTACACTGATATGGCCCAGTAGTCACAAAAAGGATGAATTTATCTAATTTAACAAGCTTTATAAAATGAATAAGGTGTAAAATATGCTTTACTCATGAAGAGGTGTTCTGGTGGTCAAGTTATTCCAAAGTAGCTGAGCGTGCTGCTTTTCAATTAGGGGCACACCTTTTGTGTATTCATTACAATCAAATATATTACTCACCACATGTTTGATTTCATGGATGCCACTTTGCTTCATTTGGAATGAAAATGTCAACAAGCAGGTTGTGAAATCAATTTACAATATTGTATGCTAAAAAAAAGCAGGCAGCGAATAAGAGGCACTGAGTGTTTCTACTAATTACTGAAGCATGTTTGCTTTATTAGATAAGGCTTGGTCTGGCATTTCAGCATCTGTTGCCGACTTTACTCCAAGAAAGGAAGGGATAAAGGAAAGCTTCCACAGGTCCATTGAGTAAAGAGGGGATATATGGGGTTTTTTTCCAGCTGGAGGAAGGATGTGGACAACAGAGCAATCGATGCTCAGTAGGAGGTCAACTAGTGTAACAATCAAAGTCTAGTGTGTAAGAGCTGAGCAACAGATGTCTTTTGGTCACGCCTGCTCTCCCGGGATTTTCGTTAGCCTCTTTTGTTTTCTCCCTCCATCAATCCTTCCCACCTTTTCAACAATCAGCCTCTGCCATCACAGTCAGGGAACATTTATCTCAGCTGATGACTGACACCCTCAGCTCCCATCCGCCGATGGAAACGCACACACCAACAACGTGTGCATAAACATAAAACTCCCATTGCACACTAAATCGTAGTTAACATAGATCCCCACTGGCATCCAGTGACCAGTCTATCAATCCAATGACCCATGACATGAACCCTGCCGGCGTCCAGCTACATGCACTACACACAGCTGGGCTTCACCTGGTTGCCATAGCAATCCATCCCTCTCTCCCTGCCTCTGTGTAATTGGCTCCTTGAGTATTGGTCACGCTCTTTGGTAAAGGATGAAAAACACAGCTCGAACAGGCCACACACACACACACACACACACACACACACACACACACACACACACACACACACACACACACACACACACACACACACACACACACACACACACACACACACACACACACACACACAAAAACATGAACACACTTGGGATTTACCTGATGAGAGAAAACATTCAGTACATGAAGGTCAAACAGGCTGTGTGTGTGTGTGTGTGTGTGTGTGTGTGTGTGTGTGTGTGTGTGTGTGTGTGTGTGTGTGTGTGTGTGTGTGTGTGTGTGTATGTGTGTGTGTGTGTGTATGTGAGAGAGAGCGAGTGTGGTTAGGGAGAAATGGGGGTAAGGCATTCGGTTTGACATTTAGTAAAAACACCTCTGCTCAGCAGGGATTAGCTCTTTGGAATAGAGGCCAGTTTGTTGTGTACATGGGGCCCTCTGAGGCTACAAGTACAGAAATACACAAACTTACTGTATGTGCACAAAAAGGCTCAAAGAAACTAACTGAGTTACACACACACGCACTCACACACAGACACACACACACAAATGTACATGTTACACGTAAAACACTGCATTAAAATACACAACACACAAAATAATCTTTAAAACAATGTGATGTGATTCTTTATTTATCCACCTACAGTGCAGAATGAGGTCTTCCTGCTTATCTTCCTTTATAGGAACCCTCAGCTACAGTTGCTGCAATGGATAAAGTACGTAGTTCTGCCAACAAGTGCTCATATCAAATCAACAAAAGATAGTTGATTTCAAAACCTATGAGAACATTCTGATCAGAAGATTCTACACACCAACTTTCCTTGTCAAGGGGAGCACTCTGCTTGTGAAAAGAGTTGTATAATGTATTTGTGGCTTTGGAGGAGGTTGCCAGTCCAAAAAAGTAACCCATTACATCATCAGGGTTATCTCGGCTTGCCTGAGCTTGAAGACAGTAGTATAAACACATCTAATCTCCTTAGCTGGCAAAACCTCATCACACACAAAAATGTCTGCCTAGTTTATAAGATCATGCATGATTTAGCTCCTCCTCTGTCTGATTTGATTAACTTCAAATCTACCGCAGGCAGAGCTACAGCAAGGGAGAACAGTCCAATCCCACTCTGCTAAACTGCTATAAGCCAGGTTGTGTTTTCCTTCAGACCATCAAATCTTTGGAATTCAGTACCATAATCAATTATAAAGCCCCATCATGTCATTCATTTAAGTGTAATCTTTAAAAGCAATATTTATGCACATTTCTATACTCATACTGTATTAATATTTTGTCCCCTCATGTTGTATAACTGTAGGCTTTTTACCACAATGTAGTCTTTAACAATCGTAAATATTGTATAACTTTACTTTTTCTTTGATGCACGCAAAGGGACTGACGGTGAAAACTAGGCTTTCAGACAACTTTGGTACATTTACATTTGTTTGAGTAAACAAATTAATATAAGTTTAACATAAATGTGTGCGTTTGTATATATACACACACACATTTATAAAAGTCTGCCTGTGTTACACCTGGGAGCAAAGGAGTTTGTAAGATCTGGGTATTTATCAGTCAGGGAGTGTCCTTCAAGAAATGCTATCAAGCGGCATTATTGAGAAATGTTGGATCAAGTGTTTTGGACCTTGATCTCTGCTAGAGACTAAAAGTCACGACTTCTCTGCCTTTGATTCTGCTTTTTATTGTTTGTCCCCTCCCCTCCTCCTCTTAATTGTTTTTCATATTGTCTTTTTTTCAAATTTATTCGGCAAGCTGGTCCTCTGAAATTTTTTAACAATCAAAAGTGGGCATTAATGTTATAAAGGTTGAGAATCCCTGCTTTAGGGTAGGATTTAATGGTTAAACGACCATCCACCCCCTTAGCCTCGTCACCTACACTTTGAAAATGTCACACTACTTCCTGCTTTGGCATTGAACATGCTAATAGGCCTCTTTAAGCTGGTTGAACGACCATCACTGCAGTTTTTCTCTTTCCTTTACCGTGCTCCTGTATTTTAGTAATGAATTCTAGCAACAAGATTTCAAGTTTTACATGTTGCGCAGTTTCATGAAATGGGAACAAATGTTAACTGCAACTGAAACTAGTTTGGATATGTTTATCCATCAGGTGATTTTTGGTCATCTTACCTTCTTGACCTCGTACTTAATGGCCAAAATGACACGGCTGAGGCAGGGTCGGTTGTAGGGGCTTGGAGGGCACAGGTCCACGTCGCCATTCAGTATGGCCTCCACCTCCTCTGTGTTCCGGCAAAGGTCCAACACACCCACCACAAAGTCCTTACACTGCATGGACAACTTACGGTAGTCATTCTGACAGGGAGAGAGGAAAGATGGAAATAAATGACAGGAGTGAAGAAAAATTTGACTTAAAACACTATTTAAGAAGTAAATCATTTCAACAATATGTTACAGACACAACGCCTTCTTCAACTGTAGAAATTGCTTGACCATTAACACGTAAGGCTTAAAACCCCTCCTCCTGCCTTTTGTGTCTGCTGGTCTGTAGGTCCTCATCTGTAGGAGCTTGGACACCTTTTTCTGGTCAATAACTAGAGATATGCCAACTTCATAGAGACATTCATTCTCATTTGCAATTATAATATGCCATGATTGTGAAAAGGAAAGGCTGATACTGTGACTTGGTTCATGTTCATCAGTTTGGTGTATTTTTGACCTGATGTCCAAAGCAGAGAGGTGGATTACCTTTATAAATAATATTTGACCCATGGAAGGAGACGACTTGACTAACTTTAACTAAATAGCCAACAAATTTAATGTCAGTTTGACAAAAAAAAACAATTAAACAAAATCATATTGTTAAATTATCTTTCTCACAGTAATCGTATGTTGGAAAATAACCACATCTTTGTAAAATCAGGGATCCACACGGTTTTTGTTTTGCTCATTTTAAATGCTCACTTTATATGCATTGCCATCCACCTGATTTTATGCACAGTTTTACTTTGAATATAAAGAATGAATGTAAATGGATGTAATTTACATACAATTCTAAATATTGCGGGGGAACCACTCAAAAGTGAAAAATAAAAAAGCACCACAAAGATAAGAGGATGGAGAAAAAAAAAAGAGTGTGAACAAATGGACAATTTATTAATTCAGTGAACATAATTGTCTCCCTGGGAGTGAAGCAACAAAGGAATGAGAATGGGTTTAGCAGAGTAGCAGAAGAGCTGTGTAGTTTTATTGCACTCTCTTAAATATATTCACATAACAGTAGTCAACAGGAACGATGATTTACATTTTATTTTGCCAACATTTTTAAAATTAGCGTTTGCGCAAACAGCCTTCTTCAGGATAATCAGTCACCTGACTGGCATTTATACCCACTAGGTCATCAACATGAGGCTCTTCGGAGGCCTTACACGTCCACATTATCAAGAACACAAGAAAACATCAAGCCCAAAAATTGAATTCAACTTATGAAGACCAGAACTCGGACGTTATGAATACCAAGACTTTACACTTTATATGCTGAAAACAAATGAATCAGAGTTATAAGTGTGTGGGTTTCCTTTCTCTTATCTTTACGTTTGGTCCGAGGGTCCTGGGACAGAGGATGTCGTATGTTGTACTGTTTTCAAAGCCCTCTGAGGCAAATATGGGATTGTAAAAATGATGTACAAAATAAATTGAACTGAATGCTTCCAAACCAGCACTTGGGTGTGTCTTTTCTTTCAGTTTTTTTATCAGTTAAATGGAAACATTACTATTTTTGCCTCTTTAAACCTTTTTGGTGGAGTGGAGCTAAAACTGAAGGCCTACTCCACTAGTTATTAAGCACCTCAATCGTTCGTAGCCTCCCTTGTGCACACAAGATAAACATGATGGCACCAGATAAAAAAAACATTATCTTTCGTGACTCTGTATACTTCCCCATCCATGTGCTGGGAATTGCTCCAAGTGCTGATTTACTCTGCCCACTTTAGTACAATTCACGATTCTTGTCAGGCATTTCTATGCTCTCTCCTCCTGTTCCTTCACTAACTATTCCAGCTTCAACCCTTTGCTCCTCTGTCTTGGCTCGCACAGATCAAGCCCTCCTGGATTGTTCTGTTCCTCAGCATTTAGCCGAGCAGGTAAGCAGATTTGAGCTTCCAAAGTCACTAAGGAGTGTTTTGATAATGCCTGCTTTTATCCAAACTTTCACACAGGTCTCATTAAATCAGCAATCAATTTAACAAGTTGGGAAATTACCAGTTCTACTCTCACTTTCTTTTAGGGCACACTTTTGCTGTGAGAAGGTATGATAAAGTATGTATGCAAAGTATGGGCAACACTTTCTATCATGCCAGCGTTTCTCCTACCCGCCTATCCTGAAAGAAAGAAACAGAATATTTAATCAACCTAATGTATGAGCACCTGTTTCATTTCAGCTCAGTATGAGAGTCTTGATGCATTCCCTGACAGCAGGGCTTTGTACACACACACACCGACATAGACTTCCATGGGCACTTTAGGCTACGCAGAGTCAAACCATGCCGAGTTGGTTTCTGTTTATATTATTATTTTTCGTGCCAGAGAGGGACCATCTCCAGATTCGGGCCAGAGCGCAACCGACCCGCCTATAAGCGAGTTGCTGTGATATCTTGCAGACCACGGCCTGCACGTGACGACCCCACCTTTCAAACAAGTGTGTGTTGCAAGCGAGACTTAACTCTGTGTCTGTGCAGGAGACCCGAGAAAGAGGTTGTGTGTTCAGCTGCCAGTACTTTTCTGCAGTTTCTCTCCTGCTTCCCTGTTTATACTTTCAGATATTTGCTTTTATTCATCTGTAAAGGAGTTGTGTTAAGTTACTGCTGATGAAAACCCAACCTTTCCTGTTTTTGCCACTTCATAATAAAAGCAAGTATGAACTGAATTATAAGTGAATTTAAGGTACCAAAATACGTACTGCATCTTGGTGCACCTACTGACCTTGGACATCATTTGCATTCCTCCAGTGTTTGACCCTTTTATTGAGGGAGTTTCTTTCTAGTATGACTTAAACAGTATCTGTCTTGAATATAAATGGTGTAATCAGTTTAGTGAAGTCACAGTGTGTTCGAACTCTTAAATACCAAACAGCTACAATATATGTTGTTCATTTTTTTTTAAATCTGGCCCTTGAGGCTTGGATTTATTATTGAAATCCTGCATGTTGGATAAGGTTTGTCAAAAGGCTCATTGCTATCTGCAAATTAAATTCTGAGAATCAAGCAATGGCAGCAAGCATCTGTTTGCCCTCTGGGGGATATAAAGGAGAAGGTGGCATTTGGTATATGTCACCTTTAGGCTGCTATGTGAAAGAAATCAATAACTGTTCACATGAGAGTTTCAGGGTAGTGCATGTACAACAATGTTTTCCTAACCATAGGACGCCATAAGAAAACACATCAGGACCACACACGTGCAGTGTATGTGAAAATCCAATCACAATTCAGGGTATGTGCTTTGTGCCTTGGGGGCGCTGAGATAAAGGAATGGGAATGATTGTGAGATTGAAAATGGAGACTGAGCAGTGTGAAGCAGAGTGAGAATGGTTACAGATGAGGGAACCGAGAGGGACACGAGCCAGACCTCAAACATGGAGAGAGGGAGATGTAAGATTGAGGGATGAGAAGAAGAGAGTAAATGGACTGTACTTGTATAGCGCTTTTCTAGTCTTCCGACCACTCAAAGCGCTTTTACATTACTAATCATTCACCCATTCACACCCATTCATACACTGATGACAGGGGCTACCATGCAAGGTGCCACCTGCCCATCAGGATCTCTCTAATCATTCACACCCATTCATACACCGATGGCACAGCCTTCGGGAGCAACTCAGGGTTAAGTGTCTTGCCCAAGGACACATCGACATGGACTGCCGGAGCCAGGGATCGAACCGCCGATCCTCTGATTGGAGGACGACCCTGCTCTCCACTGAGCCACAGCCGCCCGCAAGAGAGGGATAGAAAGACTTTGTATTACTGTCAGTGGACATTCACCTGTTTGTTTGTTTGTTTGTTTGTTTGTTTGTTTGTTTGTGTCATTGAAGGGGCAGTGAATTCTGACCCAAATTTAAAGACAATTTGTCCAAAGTGTTGACCCGACAAAATTGACTGACACCACCGCCATTCTTTGTGCCAGGCTGCTCATGGCACACAAAGCATAACAGTAGTCCTGGAATAAGTTCTTCATGCTCTCATCTGATTCTTATATCTGGAGGCACAACCCACCACTGAAAAACTGAACTCAATAAAAACAGAAGACAACAGGTATGTGTGGCTGACCATGTATCATGCATTCATGTGCTTGTGAAACTCTCCATCTTCTTAAAGATTTTATAAACTGGATTCAGAGCATTAATATAGAAGCAAACAACTAATTCTAATGTAAAGATATAGTGGAGTAATGAGCAGAGAGTGAAGTCAATCCTCCTCTATGTGAGTTGTAATCCGAGTTTCTCTATGTTCTGTTAAGGTTGCTGGGCCGGCCGCCTCTGCCTGCATGTGAGTCTCTGTGTTGTGGCCCTTTGGCTAGCTCATGGCCACCTCTCTGCACTGCGCTCATACGGCGGTTACATGATGGTTGATGACACGGTCCCGACCAATGGCGTCAACTCCGGTACCCCCTCAGGTAATCACTGTTAGCTCTGTCAGCACTTTTGCTGCCGTTTGCACTGTCCGCGCTGTTTGCACAGAGCCACTGGCTCTGCTGGCTCCACATTAAGAGCCGTGTTAAGGCAATAGATATGCTCTGAATTCTGTATAGAGAACCTCTAAAGCTGAGTAAATAATGTTTCATTCACAAACTTTACTGACAAGAACATCAAACCCAGAAAACAATCATCAAAAAGTGGTGTCATAGTTGAGAAAATGTGATCTATGCCCTAGCATGTTTGATTTCTAATTATGAAACAGGATTGTCTCAGACTATTGGCACACTCTCTTCAATTATTTGATATTTTAACGTTATGAGAAGATGATGTGAAGAAGAGACAGGGAGACACATAAAGAGAGAAGACGGGGTGATAATGAGATGTTAATGAGACAGATGAGCTCCAACACACCTCTGGTCCCTCAGGTGAGCCCTTCTCATTAACTTGTCTGGAGACAGGGAATAGAATGACAAGCAGAGACGCTGACTAACAAATAAAAAAAGTGGGCAGAAAAGACTGAAAAAGGAGGAATGGATGAACGAGGACAATCAGAAATACACAGAGAACAGAGGAAAGACATGCAGAGAAACATTAATTGTAATGTTACCAGGACATTGTTATCTGATTGGTTCAATTAGATGATCCTGCTTTCTACATTAATGATCTCCACCATAAATATAATTCAGTATTTAATCAATGGGAGCAAAGTCAGCCACTCCAAAGTGAGATGTTCCTTCATTTTTCTGTAAATATATTAATTGAAATGGAGTCATACTGTTTACACCGTGTACTGTACAGTATACGTCACAAAAAACTGTTACCATTGTTACCATTACCATTGTTACCATTCAATATTGTCTTGTGCCTGTCTGAATCATGATCATTTGATCTTACAAACGTTTGATTAAAGAAAAGGATTTTGCGCAACTTGTAATTAAGACCTTACAATAATCAAATTTTGATTTATTTTTGTTTCTTGTGAAGCAAGGTTTTAAAAATATGATTGATTATATCACTTCATTTGTATGGCCTGTTTGCCTGTTTGCTGTTTTTTTATACTGTAATAATACAATAATATCAATACAAGGAGGTTTGAACCTTTTGTCTTCTGAAGAAGAGCTTTTTCACATTCCTCCCCTCCACCACTCTGCCAAACCTTCGGTCAACCCTTGGCCCACATATGAAATAGTATGTTTGTGAAGTTTTGTTCATTTAAAAAAGTGTGGGGATAGAAAAAGTAAAATACAGCCAAACGAAAAAGAAAAAAAGATAGGCAAAGATGTAGAGAAAATATAAACCACCTTACCTTAAACTCTGTCTCGATGTTGGCCAGTCTTGCCAGTTCATTGCTGAGCTCCAGGGCGGTCAGCACAGGGTCCTCACTGCTGAGTGACAGGTAAGCTGCACTGGCCAGGCCTTTGTAAGCATTCATCCTGGAGCGTGAGTGACTGAACGAGTCTTGCTTCTGTTTCTCCATGCATTCGAAACACTGACAGAAGTAGTCATGGGGCCTTTCAATGCGAGCCCCCTTTGTCAAAAGGATGTGGACGATCTCATACTCCAGGCAGTGAGCAGCCAGGATGATGGGCGTGACATCATGTGAAAAACGCGTTCCGTCCTCGTCGTAAGCGTAAAAGGCGTCATCACGCATCTCCTGCTCCAGGGGGCTCAAAGCAAGTCTGAGACCTCCGCCAAAAGCAGGGTGGGCGAGAATGGCTTCAACGATTCGGACATAACCCTTGGAGATAGCCAAAAGCAGGCCATCGCCGATCCTCGCCAAACCATCCTTTTTTAGAAGCAGCTCTGTCACCTCTAGGTGCTCATTGCCCACTGCCAGCTGCAAAGCATTCTGGCCCATGTAGTCCACACAATTGAAGTTAAGGGTTTTGGACTCTTCCAGCATTTTGCGGACGACAGGAATGTTTCCGTATTCGGCAGCATCCAGAAAACGCTCCTCCTCTGCAGTGAGGGCCGAGCCACGCTCATTGAACATGTAGGCGGGGCCCCGCACTGCCTGGCGACGCCCCTTCTCTCTCAATGTGGTGTGCCGGCGATGCATGGCTTCCATCCTGGTGACAGTAAGGAGGAGAGCAAACAGTGAGGAGAATCAAAAGAACAAGGATGACAAAGATGAAAATTGAGGCAGGAGACAAAGAACGAGTAAGAGGAATGAGTGATGAAGTGGTGACGAAGGAAAGAAAAGTGGAGAGCAAGAGAGCAAATGGTGGAGGCAAGAGGAAACGACAGAATCATTAGTCACATCAAAGTGACTTTGGTGTAACAAGGAAAACAAACTCATTAATGTCTCCCATGTGGATATCCTCAATAGACAGCATCTGGTAAAACACGATCAGCTGTGCTTAACACAGACTTCTCTCCTGACCTCAGAAAAAGCCATCAAAGACATCTGTGGTATATCTGTCTCCGGCCAAATCAATGAACCGCTTCCAGGGTTAAAGCTTACTGTGGGGCCATCTGAGGTCAACAGCTCTGATAGGCAAGAGAGAGATGAAGCTGTCACCGTAATTGTCTATGGCATGACAAACTCACGCTACTGTCAGTGAGTCATCGTCCAAAACGACTCTTTGGCCAGTGGTGAATCATTATCCACACATGAATGCACACAGAAAAGAACATGTATATTGATCAAAAGGTATTTATTTGTTTTTCTTTCTTCATAGAGTACCATTTACAGTGACACACTGTCACGTCCCAGGAGGACAGAGCAGGTAAAAAAATATTCTACATCAAAAGGGACTTCAAATATGAGTGGCTGTACGTTGCACAGAGGGAACCACTGGTAATCACACTTTGCACTGAAAACACATTTCACTGGGACTATTGTTCTCCTCCTATTGTATTTTAGAGACACAGTCATCTGGCACAATGTCTGCATCTGCTGTGAGGCCTGACACTCTGACCCAAATAGAGAAAAAAAAGCCTTGATGTATACCAAAGCCGGAGAAATGAGAGGGAGAAAGACTGAGTGTGGGATTGGAGGAGGAGGTGGAACTGAGAAGATGAAGAGAGCTCACCAAGGCAAATCACTGTGGGAGAGTGGGAGTGTGTGTGTGTGAGAGAGAGAGAGAGAGAGAGAGAGAGAGAGAGAGAGAGAGAGAGAGAGAGAGAGAGAGAGATACTCAGTGTGTGATTAAAGGGTATAAAAGTTCTCCAGATCGTGATTTTCGATTCACGCAATCAGTCGTTTATGCCTCAGGCTGCCAATCAAGAAGACAAAATATCCCTCTCTCTTTCTCTCACACACACACACACACACACACACACAATTGTAGACTGTCACACAGATGAACACACATTAAAAAAAAAACATGTGTGTGAAAGCATCAGCATTCGTACAGAATGTGGACACAACATGCATCATCTGTAAATTGTGATGCAAACTAAAACAAAAAATCTTGCATTGAATACGGCCTTAATGAAGCTTAAAATGTTTGCAAGGTTTTAGTTTCTTTAGGACATTGTTTGTGTTGATTTATTAGAATGCATTATGCTGCCCCAACCCCCACTACACACACACACACACACACACACACACATCTACAGATATATTTGTAAGCGTTGGGAATATTCCTCATACACGAGGGGACAGTCTGGCTGACAGCCCATTTAGATAACCCTGTAGTAGGGTAATGAATCGGCCTTTTCCATCTCTAACCTCCTCTCCATCCCTCTCTAACCTCCTCTCCATCCATCTCTAACCTCCTCTCCATCCCTCTCTAACCTCCTCTCCATCCATCTCTGACCGCCTGTGATTCTGATCTGAAATAGAATTTACTTGCATCATTTTACGTGCAGAATTACAGTCACAAAGACAGGAGGAGGCAGACATAATGGAGATGTATGGATATAAAGAGTGTGTGTGTGTGTGTATGTTTGTGTGCGTGTGTGTGTGTGTGTGTGTGTGTATGTGTGTGTGTGTGTGTGTGTGTGTGTGTGTGCAAAGAACTAGAAGAAAGATGAGTGAGTAAAGGAGAGATATGGATGTTTGTATGCATGTCTGTACATCATATAGTGTTATAGACTCAATGACTTGTCAGTCTTGGAGCCGAACATGATGTCAGGCTACAGGGAGAAGAGCTCCCACTACAATTTAATATGAATGAAACCTTTATTGTACGCCATCCCATTCCACTAGAAATGTATTTCTTTCTGCCTGTTGAGCATAAGTGTTTATTCAGCCACCTCTAATCCCTGCTTTGGTTAAAAAACACCTGAGAAAAAAAAAAATCCTTTCATCTGATTTGGTTTTAATGGACTGGTTTGAAGTAACTTGCAATGTGATTATATGGCAACATAATCCTTAATCCAAACAGTGCACCAATTCAATCTGTTACTGAGTCTACGCAGCTCTAATTTTGTTGCTGCATCCAAGGCAGAGGCTGCTGCAGGTCACTCAGAGACCCTCTCCTATTAACTACAAAAACTGTCAGAAAAGGGAGAAACTATCTCGCACCACTGCTACTGGTGATTCAAACTAGATTGCAACACACCATTGCAGAAATCCCTGTATCCAGCCGAGCTGTAGCTCTTACATACCTCAGATTTTGTATTTGGATTATATTAAATTGGCAAGCATTACTGATGTAAAGTGATATGTAACCCACCAATAAAAATAAATAAACCGGTTGGCTCTACTTTGAGTTACATGACACCAATCATAGTTACATTCAGGTGGCATTGGGGCGTTTTTATCTGTAATACTTTAGAATTAGCTGCCATGACACAACAAAAGTAAAACATCTTATATCCAGCTGACAGCCAGAAAGTAATTGTTATCATGATCTATGTTGCTGAGGAATCAAGCTGAGAAGATAATGGATATTGTGACTGACTATCTATGTAAGAAATGTTGCAGTCAAATTAATAAAAACCGTACCTGGATGGGGGGAGCAGACCCATCTAGAAACACTTGGTTTTCTGTGAATGATGTACAGTAAGTGTGAATAATAGGGGGTTATAACAAGCGAAACAGCATATGTTTTTCAAAATGTACCATTTAAGACAGTGTTATTCTAATCAATGGATTTAAGCACATAGATAGGGCTTTCAAATGTTAACAAAACACTGAAAAATATCAGGCTTTATTTGTCACTTACAGTGAGCTCTTCTGTATGACCTTTTTACTAGAGATAAACTCTCTAAGGTCGGGCCATCAAGTTCATTATGTTCAGTTCAAACAATCAAGTAGGTTAGGTCATTTACCGGGGAACTGGAGAAAAAGAAAGGATGAGCAGAAGACAAATCAGGTATGAAATCAAATTTTTGATGATAATGAGTAAAAGAGAAGTTTCGAGTCAGCAGGAATATTTAAAGACTAATGAGTTACTACTTTATCAGTGCACAGACATGAGTAGAATATCTTAAAGAGTTAAACTCTCAGCTCTCTCTCTCTCTCACTTTATCAAATACACACACGCACACAAATGGACGCTCTGTCAAGCAGTAAATTGCCAATTTTTAAGATCAAAGGTGAGTTGCTCACCATATTTCACTGCTAATGAGAAACAGGCATGTTCATCCTCTCTCACACTGTCCTTCACACAGAGACACACAAAGGCGTCCAACATTCAGCTTCGTCAGGCATCTGTGAGAGCATACATGCTTCTTTTCCATGCAAGGCCTTTTAAGTGGAACACTGGTGTATCAAAGGAACAGACCAGAGAAGATCAAAGAGCCAACTCTGAGGCCTGCCATTCTCAATATCTGATAGGCATAACTAGGCTGGCAGTGCTACATGAATAATCATTAAGTGTCACCATCTATGTCCCAGCTGTGCCTGTGGATGTTTCCTGCATGGATGCAATTGACTGTGTCCTCCAAATGGTCTTGTGAGCACTTATCTCACAGTGAAGTAGTTAAAGCAACATTATGCAACTATTTTAGCTTCAAAAACATCTTCAATATCATGTTGATGGTACACTGACTTGTAATAAAGGAGAGTGGCACCACTCTCATTCTCCCTGGAACACCTGTTTTTGAAATATGTGGTTTAGATGAGTGGGTACGATCTCCAGGGAGAAGTGCACACCGCTTTACAGCCCTACGACACACTACGAATAAGATGAAGCCAGCTCGGTATTCTCAGTCATTTAGCCGTTAGAAGGAGCTTTGGTTTATAAAAGGCTTCAACACAGAGGCCGAGCTGACCTTCTCGCTGTTGCAAGACTTCAGTCTACGATCAAAGTGGTAGCATAGGTGATCATTTTTTGTGTGCGAGCGAGTAAAGATTTCACTTGGTTGCATTCATGCAAGTGCATGATGATCATGATCATTGGTGCTGCTGCCAGAGCGAAGACATCAGCCATTGTGTATTTCATCCCAGCCTCCAAAGTCAACTTAAGAAGCGAGAGTTGAGCATTTGAAAACGCATAGGGAGGGTCGAGCTTGCGCTTGTCACAACCCTGTTCTCGCGGGCCAGAGTTCGTGCACAAGGAGTAAAAATGCTCCCTCTCGAAGCTGCTTTTTCGTCTTTCTCTGTGAGCCCTATCACGTGCAAGGTTATTTTTTTGAGACAGGTTGAGACTTAATAAACACAATACTTGTGTAAGCGTCATACAACGATTCATATGATATCTGATGATATGTTACTCCTCATTTCCGTGCATTTTCCAACTTAAGTGTCAATTTTCGCTCGATAAACTTCCATTTTCACTGGAAACTCCTGATTTAGGTTTAGGCTGCAAAACTACTTAATTAGGTTTAGGAAAAGATTGTGTCTTGGGTTCAAATAGTTACAGACGTGGTGCTACTTAAGTAAAGCAGTTATGTGACAATTAAATCAATGTTTACGTCTCATTCCACATGGGGCAAGAACAAAGGTCTCTTGGGTGAAAGATTGTTTTTCTTTGTTTGAACCATCCACCCACCCTCCTTACTGTACAACAATGCAATTGATTTCATTTACTCATTATAAACAAATGTAGTGAAATAAAAAGGTACACATATTCCTTCTTGAATGTTGTCGAGTAGAAAGTGGCATCATTGAGAAAGTAAAAGTTAGCCTGGAGTGCTAAGTTGGTCAACAAAGTAATGTTAGCTGGCTTGTCAGCATGCAAGTGTACAACTGTCCATGTGGTTAAATGGTAGAAATACCAATTATTTCATAATGTTGCTTTAAACATAATAAGGAAAACTGAGCGAATTATCTGTATATAAGACACAGTAGCCATTTATTTTGACAGAAGTTCCCAATTAGGGTTTTATCAGTGTTTCTGTGCAAGTTCTTGGGTGCGTGACGGGTGACATTGTGGGGATGTGCTGTGCAAGCCAATGTCGGTAGTCTGCTCGGTGTCACGTGGGTCTGTCCTGTTGTCTCTCGCTTACTCAAACACACAACGCACACACACATACATACATACACCCCCATCGACTGCTGCTTATGCATTTGTTCATGGAACCAGTGAAGATGCTCTCTCTCATCACAAGGACGACATATGGGTTTGTAGTGGAAAAGCTACAAAGAAACACCAAATCATTGAAACTCAAACACCCTTAATAAACAACACACAAGCTAAGCTTAAACAACAGCAAAGTTAGTTAGATATAGACTCAATAACCACAAATGTAACGCATCTACTGCAAATGTTCCATTTGAGAAGGAACATCAGTTCGCAGTTCAAGCAGTGGATGACAGAATACTATGTTGATGACCCTCTAAGTTACACTGATACATGGTCACATCACCGTCCAGTCTGATTGGTGTAATTAATACAGGACCAGGTGAATGCAGCTGGCTCAGGGGAAATCATGCTGCTTCCCTCTACTCTCTCCAACACTGACCTCTACTTGTTGACATCCCAGGTGGATTAGTCGCTGTAGATTAAATTCTTCCATTTTTCC
The DNA here is from genome assembly GCF_027596085.1 of Anoplopoma fimbria. NCBI lineage: Eukaryota > Metazoa > Chordata > Actinopteri > Perciformes > Anoplopomatidae > Anoplopoma > Anoplopoma fimbria. The sequence continues at coordinate 13,507,656 of NC_072452.1, forward strand.
ATTTTCTAAACTATAGCTCAGCAGCCTCTTTGCATAACTGCACATTGTGTCAATCATCAGTGTGTGAATGGGTGAATGATATGTAATATACTACTGACTGTAAGTCGCTTTGGATAAAAGCGTCTGCTAAATGACTGTAATGTAATGTAATGTAATGTAATGTAAATTGTTCATAAATAAGCACATGGACTATACACAAGGCCTCCACACTGGTGACTTATTATTATTATTATTATATTCCTTTATTGATCCCCATGGGGGGAAATTCGGGTGTTGCAGCAGCTCAACTACACAGAAACAGATAATAAATACACATATTATACAATAAAATAAAAATAGAATAAAATAAAAAATAAGAATACAAATTAAAAAAATGTACAGTATACCATATACCTATATACCATGTCTCTGGGTGGACGGACAAAAGTTGTGGGTGAATAGAAGAGGGTGACTCACGCTTGCCTGGTGTCGGAGTCGAACCCGGTGTCGATGGGCTCGACAGAGTGGTTCCCCTGGTCCGAGCGCTCCGGTGCCCGCGGGAGTCTCTGTCCGTGGTGCTGAAGCCGGTCCGCGTTCGCCGCGCCTCGTCCTCTCCACTTGGGATACGGGTCATCGCAGCGGTCGAACACCGTCTCTATCCGCACATCCTGCCGCGAGAGAAACGGAGAGCCGATGTCCCCGGTGCTCTGGCATAACTTTGGCGGGGTGGAGTGTGGGGAGTCCCCGGGTTCCCTCTTCTCTGGAGACGGGTACAGACAATCCGGAGTGGCGAGGTAAGGCGTGTCTCCCAGCAGCGGACAGGCGGAGGAAAAGAGGTCCAGGGGCCGCGGCGAGGGAGGAGATCCTCGGGGGAGACAGTCAGACGGAGGCGGGGAGGGAGACTCAGACAGACGGGCTCTCTCCCCGCTGTCGGTTTCCTCTCCTTCGTCAAACATTGGGAGAGTTCTTGAGCAGCATATACTTCAAATATGTCCGGCTATGTCGCAGACATCTAACGATGTTCGTCAAAGTTTCAACAGCTCAAGTTTCTTCTGAGCGGCGCAACAGCGAAGAGCCGAGCCTCCACCTTCACACGAGAGCCGAGCCTCCACCTTCACACAAGAGCCGAGCCTCCACCTTTACACGAGCCTCCACCTTCACACAAGAGCCGAGCCTCCACCTTTACACGAGAGCGCGCGCACTAATTAGAGCGCCCCGAGAGTGCGCGCGCATGGAGCCAGCCTATTACAAAATGGAAGGAAAGGAACAAGTGGCAACAGCACAGACATTGCTTAACTTACACATTGCATTGGCCTAAAAAAAAAACACTACCTAGTCCTTACATTTACTACCTAGATAAACACATTTTCAGTCATAAATACTTGAATGCATTATTCGTATCTTTAAAACACAGGTTTTCTGTGCTGGTTTGGCGAGCTAATACACATATGAGGCCATGAAACTCAGTTGTTTTCTTATTGATGACAAGTGGTTGATTACGTAAATAAATATACTTAAGTTCAAATTGGAGGTAACCACGCAGTTCCGTTTTATTTAGGCTTAACTTAACTTACACTACTGTACAACATCAGGGAAACATTGTAGGCTACTTTTTATTCTCTATTTCTTTGACGGTTTAAGTACATTTTCAGATACACATTCCCATACCCTTCTGTCCAGCGAAAAACATATAGTCTCCAAATGTAGTGATTTTAGATTGAAGGCTTGTCATGAATTGACATATGATGAGACAATTCTGGGCTGCACGGTGGTGTAGTGGTTAGCACTGTCTCACAGCAAGAGGGGCCTGGGTTCAATTCCCGGGCTGGACAACCTTCTGTGTGGAGTTTGCATGTTCTCCCCGTGTCAGCGTGGGTTCTCTCCGGGTTCTCCGGCTTCCTCCCACAGTCCAAAGACATGCAGGTTAGGTTAATTGAAGACTCTAAATTGCCCGTAGGTGTGGATGTGAGCGTGAGTGGTTGTTTGTCTATATATGTCAGCCCTGTGATAGGCTGGCGACCTGTCCAGGGTGAACCCTGCCTTCGCCCATTGACAGCTGAGATCGGCTCCAGCACCCCTGCGACCCTTAACTGGATAAGCAGGTTATGGAAAATGGATGGATGGATGAGACAATTCTCCTACTTCTTAAGATAAAGGAACTACTTAAAATCCCCTTCGCTCTGCTGGGAATGCATCGCTAACATGGCAGGAAAATATTTCTTTAAGAGATATGTGGTTTTCACAGGTCACATATTCTACAAACATCTTCCTATAGAATATGATGCACTGCCTCAGATGACACTACCCAACAGTATATGAAGGAGTCACAATAAGCTCAACCTTAAACATCTACAGCAGTAAAATGCAACATACTCGTTAAGGTTGCATATTAATCCAAAAACATCATAGCTAATGGCAAAACACTGACAGGGAATATTTTACTGATTGATGAGTACTTATGTATGTATTCATACTTTCAGTACATTTTGCTGATAATATACATTTGTGTACTTTTACTCGAAAGGTTTTGAATGCTAACACTTTCACTTAAATGTAAAGGATGTGAACTTCTCCCCACTGCTGAAAATCAGGCACATTACCAACTTTTTACCACGTTACAAGTAATATTACTGTTCAAAATTGTACAAATCTCTCATGTAAAACTTTCAGATTCTACATATTTGATGTTCTTGACTTTTGCAGTACTTTGCCTGCATTTTTATTTCATCGTGTGCACCAAACACAAAGGCAAATTCTTTGTAAGTAAACAAAATACATGGCAATAAACCTAATTTCAACCTGTTTTCAAATCATGTTTCAAAAGAGGAAAGGGGTGAGAGAGAGAGAGACAGAGAGAGAGAGAGAGAGAGAGAGAGACCGAGGGAGAGAGGATCCATTGAAAGTGATGGAGGTTGGTTGGGGAGTGAAGGGGTTAACATGTCCACCTGTTGCATGCCAATTACTTGAACAGACATAATCTTGTTATTGCTTCAGAGAACAAGCAATTAAAACATAAGTAGCCCACATCTAACCTCAGTGTTGGTTTATCTTTGGATACTTCTTGCTCTTTAGGTTCAGACAAACCTCAACACAAGACCTTTTAAGGTCTCTGTCTTAAGATATAAAGAGGAAAATAATACAGTGTTTGAAAAGGCGTGTTTGTGTGTGTGTCGGTGTGTGTATGTGTGTAAGTGTGTAGTCCAGTAATTAGAGGCAGAGACTTCCTGCAAGCCCACACAGACAATAACCAGTCCTAACCCAGCGCTTTGATCTATCCTTCTATTCATGCACCCAACACATGAACACACAAAAGCACAGATCAGATAAAAATCTAATCAACACACATGCAAAACTGTTTTTACTGGTGTTTGCATTGTCAGATTTTCTAATCTTCCCTCCATTTGAGTGATAGCAAACAAATGGAAAAACCAGCAAAGCAGCCCTGAAGGAATAATTACATTTACAAAAATGTATATTTAAAAGAGTAACAGCACACGTATTCCTTAATGTTATAAACTAATGATATGACTGTACTTGTATGAAACACATTAGTGCTGGTGTTAATCTGGACGAGAGCAGGTAGCCGCTCCTGAATTTGAGTTATTACAGCCGGTCTGTCTCTAAAGCTGGCGCACGCTCTCCTCCCGGCAAAGTAGTCTCCCAGCAAAGGGGAGTGAGGTGAAGGTCCAGGGGTTTAATTCTAGTCTCATCCGTGGTTTGATGTAAAGTAAATTCATCAAATTCAGTGCCCCATATCGCTATTTGCTGTCAGTTGCTTATTTGTCGACACTGCGTCGAGACTTTTTGTCATAATGTAAGCAGGTGTGGTTTAGCATTTTTTTCAAATTAATGCTATGGGTGCACTTCGGCTCTGACCTGGGGTTACACGGTTACACTTTAATGATACCGAAGAATTGGTACAAGCAACTTTTCAGGACTGTGGGTTCACCTTTGGCAAGCTTCCAGTAAAACACAGACTTGGGATTTCATACCAAGCGATCTATAAGCTCTACACATCCAAACCTGGCGACCTTGAGTGGAAGGTCATCCAAGGTTGCCGATTATTATTGTTGCTGAAGCTGCTCCCTAATCCATCTGAAGTCTGACACCACCTTGATACAGAGATTAGTGAGAACTGGAACGAACTGTCTACCACTGTACATGACGTCCTCAGTGAAAGTCACAATACACAGGTGGCTCTGGACTCCCTTGGTGGGTGTGGGTGGTGTGTGTGTGTGTGTGTGTGTGTGTGTGTGTGTGTGTGTGTGTGTGTGTGTGTGTGTGTGTGTGTGTGTGTGTGTGTGTGTGTGTGTGTGTGTGTGTGTGTGTGTGCCTAAGAGTCTGCCATTGTTCTGTCTTGTTATATTGCTTTGGGCTTTTGAAGTGCACTTTCAAAGCTACAATAAGATACTTTAAAAAAGATTTATCAAGACTATTTTGTTTTGACACAAGGCCAAGCTCATACTGCATTGAAAGTGCCATTGTAATAAGCATATTATTCAAGAAATTCTGTGTCCTGGTGAGTAAGTGTAACATTTACGTAGAACTCTAGTAGTCCGAGGCACACTATTCATCTTCCTGCTTCACACTAAGAAGCCACTGCAGATCTGCAGAACAAGTCGTACTCTTTTAGAAATGGAAATATATTTAAATGACTCATTTGGCCATTCAAAAGGGCAAATCAGTATAGGATAATTTGGGGTCTCTCTGTGGGTTGAAACTGTCTGGCCTCGCCCCAATCACAGGTGTCACAGCAGGAGATTTCCAAAAAACTGTCACACACAGAAACCGTGCTGGGAAATCACTGATTGAGGGTGTTTATAAAAAGTAGATTCTGGAAAGTTTCAATCAAACAGAGAGCAGTGGAGCAGCACGTCTCTGTCCCGTGTGATACGACGTGAAATTACAGTTTCACGGCACACATAGAAAACCTCATGATAATACAGTTCACCAGAACAAACGTCAGGTAGGATCACATTGAAAACACCACTTCAACACTCTCTGGCAACTCTAACTCTAAATTATTGTACTCTTCGCTCACGGAACATATTAAATACAGAGAGACACTGAGATATGCAGAGACCATCTCTGATTCCCTTTAGCTTCTCCCTATGGACCAAGACGTGAGGACAAACTGTTAATTTCACCAGACCTTAACACCTGATTATATATTGCACAAATCCCCTGCCCATTCAGATAGGCCGGGGCTTAGGTATGGCTTGACAGCACACTGTCTTCCTCTCTACAAGCCCTGTTGTTTCCACCATTAGAGGGGACTCTGAGTCCTCCCCCATCTGTGTCATCACCAGTTAGCTGCCTTCAGCATCTGGTAGAAAACTCAGCACCTCTCTGATAAATCCCTCCGGCAGCTAAGTCAGTCTAGTCTGTTGGAAGAGCTATTGGAAGGTTTCCATTCTCTTGTAACAGCAGATGTGCCAGAGTGGTGATGCCAGCTATCGCGTACACTGGAGGAAACAATGAGTAACAGAATAAAGGTTCACAGTCCTGGCTCCACATTTCACAGGTGTTTGCCTCAGCAAACCTCTGGCATCCTGTAAGTCCTTCAAAGGGAGCTGAAAATCCAGGAGGACTTAAGATGGTGTTTGCTGAAGAAGGAAAGCTGCAGCCTTACAGTTCATCTAGTCCTAGAGAACAGCAGGCCTGCACCATGTATATTTGGACCACAGAAAGTGCCTTATATTCTAATGGATCTCCAACATTTGCCTGTCTATTTTGAAAGTCTTAACTCCGTTATTTATCTAGCAACTGTTTTAAGATAAACATTATAAAGTCCTTCTATGAAAATCACACAATTTCACATTAGTCTAAGTTTCAAAGCACAAGAGTCTGACACTTGAAAGCCCGGTTTGCATCAAAAGCCAAGCAAACAAAATAATCTTGGTCAAGGTTAGGAAGAGACTGAGGTTTTATTAAATTGAACCCACAGCCTTTTTTTTCGGTCAGCACTGACTTTCTTGTTATATAATAAAGACCCACTCTTTCCCTGAATCCAGGTGGCATTACATTTCCTGCTTAACATATTTTCTTATGCAAATGTATGTGAACATCATGAGACAGGGGTGCACACAGAGTTCAAATGACAGATGGTAGAAAATGGTGGAAAAAAATCAATCATTCTTTGGGCCTCGGTGTCTTTTGTCATTTGGTTCACTGCTGCATCTGTCCCCCTCTTTTTCACACCCTGTCCTCTATTCATTTCTTTGCTGTCAAATGTTGTGCCACCCTCAGCTCATTTTGTCTAGTCCTATCACTTCCATAAAGTTAGGGTTACATTTCAGATCTACATTGCCGTGTTTACATAGCCTGTATGGAATATAAAAACATTATATTTCACTGAAAGTGGTGATAATGTTGTCGAGGATATGTTAGATTCTCTGAAGCCAGAAAATACCAATCCATTGGTTTAGACATCAGTTATTCTGGATTAAAGAAAAACAAGACATTTTAAGTCCTGTAACAGACACAAAACACAGAGCGTTCAGTCAGCTGGTCCATCATTGTTGGCTTCAACATCTTAATTCCAAATATTGGGGAGTTGGACAAATAGAGATTGCTTCTTAATGATTAAACATGTTGGAAAAAGAAATCAGTATTTGTGGACTCTTATCAGACCTCAGTTTTGGTGTCTGTCTGTCCCGGGTTAACATGGTAGCGGAGCAACCTGGATTCCTGTCCTATTGACTTGGACAGCGGTAATCTGTGTACGAGGAGGAAGGTCGCGAAAGCCAATCACTCACACCTTCCATCGACCTCATGATAATTTTGTCGGTTGCTTGATCAATGACACGTCGTGCCATTGATGGGGGCAGCTGTCCCCTGAGGACAGCAGATGACGGGGATGTTTCCCTACAGATTTGCTCTTTAGTTTACTCTGCATGTTTACCTCATTCTCTCCCTCTCTCCTACTCCAACCAATACGTTCCTTTACAGCTCAGACTGAAATAGCAGGCAGATATTGGAGTCAATACATACTCTATGCATATTTTATTGGTACAGAGCTACGGGAGAGGTGCCGAAGTGTTTAAAACTTTTATTATGTCTGCTTGCTAGAGTTGATGAATGACTTGTGACAGAGCATTTAATGAGGTATTCTGCCAACTGGGCTTTATTAAAGATGTCAGACACTTTGTGTGTGTATTGTATGTGTATGTGTGTAGGCTTCTGAACAACAATCCCACACCAATGCTATTATGTACAGTACAAACGCACACACATAACCATGCAAATTCATGCAAAGTATTGCTTTGAAAAAAAAATCTATTTTCGTAACATATTCACTTCTAATGCAGTAAATCATGAATGGTACAAATTGTTCAAATCCCCCATACAGTGTACAGTCCTCGCCGTTTAATATTAACATATAAACGCACACTCAGATTCCCAGGTGCTCAAGTGAGTGTGCAGCATACACATTCACTGCATGTAATATTTGAAAGAAGCCCAAACACATCCAGCTGACACATACATTTATTTACAGTTTAATGAGCATTACTAATATTATACTAATCCATACTCCTCTCTCTCTGCATTCAATACATTCCCACCTTGACATGTGACTTCAAGTCATTATGGAAAGTGATGGAAACTGTTTCTGGTTCAGCTGAAATGAGCATTGCATGTGTGTGTGTGTGTGTGTGTGTGTGTGTGTGTGTGTGTGTGTGTGTGTGTGTGTGTGTGTGTGTGTGTGTGTGTGTGTGTGTGTGTGTGATTATACTAGGCCTTGGTAGAGGCAGATTCAGCGGTTGGAAGAATTCCAGGGGAAATATAATTAATTGAATGTGCAGGTTGAAGGACAAAGGGAAACGAGGAAGCTAAGCCTTCTTATGCCCAAAGTGACTGTCATTGTAAATTTACATTTCGCTGTGAATACTGCCACCAGAGGGTCAAAAGACTAATTTCCCTGATTAAACTAAATAAATCAACTATGTTGACTTTCAGTTGAGAAAAGGGTGAGTCTTAAACAATCAGTTATTGTTATTAAATGCACATTGGCGTATCACTTGCTGACAATTAGAGAGTGCAGCTGACTTCTGTGCTCTGGGGGTGAGACTAGTAGTCCGTGTGAGGGAGGAAATGCAGTTTCATTTCTCCATGCAGAGTAGATCAGTGGAGTAAACCCTGCCATCAATTATCCTCACCAGTGGCCATGCTGAGAGGATCAGCATGGCCACTGAGGCTGCTAAACAGCTGGAGCTCTGGATGTATATTGGCAAAAAAACCCATTAAAGTTAAAAAAGAGAGCGAGACTGAGGCCCCCTTCTAAGTAAACAAAACCCCATTGGTTGAAGTAAAATGAATGTGTACTACTTGAATGAAAATATAATTTACATTATCGATTGCACAGCAAATGAACAGTCTGTGTGCAAGAACTGAATATTTGAATAGAAGACACAAAAGTTAAACTCATCAAATAAATATCTACTACGTACTAGCTAAAAATCAAATACTGAAAATCATTTATTGACTTTCATTGGTTTATTTGTTAAATAAATCCTATGTCAACAACACAAGCTTCTTCTTTCCACACTGGTATGTCAATTAGCACGATCTCCATTAAGTGCCACTTTACATTTTAATACGAGAAACACTGAATGTGGTCTACAATTGAAGCAAACATTATAACTAGCTTAAATGTTGTGCTTAATCATGCTTGTAACGGTGTGTTGATCTGATTTAATGAATCAGATGAGACTCTTTTTATTGCTATTCCAACACTTAAATCTGTGATTGTTTCAGTGATGCCATGGTATATTCATAGTATTATGTGTAGCAACCCTTTCTCTGAATTATCGTCAGAATCATTCATTTGCAGCAGTTTGTTACATTCAGTGGCAACATTTAATTCCAATGGTGCCGCTTTACCATCTCATAGTACGGGTAAATGTTAGGTAGTGGAGGGTAGAGGAGATAAATGGGAGTACAAAGCATTCAACTTCATCATAGAAACGCAGAGTTTATATTTTTTCCTCAATATTTAACAAATACTGTGATCTGTCCCTTCTTTAACATGGGATTTTATTGTTTACACTTTCATCATTTACAGCGATGTACTTGTAAAAACAGATTTTTGTTGATAAATGCTTTAATCCTTCATCATGCTTTAGATGCCACAAATGGCTACCATAATGAAAACAAATGGAAAACATTGACAGTGAACATTTGCTGTTGTTTACAACAGCTCCACCATAATCCCAATAGAATCAACAAAAACAGAAAGCAGCCTCTTATTCAGACACAAGTCCCTTCTGTTTGTGGATCCATCACAGTTCTGAGGTCCCAGCATACTGTGTTGCATTCTGTAAAAACAGTTGCTGTTCATAGTAAAATAACAAAAGCCGCCTTCCAAGTACAGTAGTAGTGTGTTAATATTACTAATCATTCCCATTTTACGGGATAGATTTGAGGTGGATTATCTTTAACAGACCACACTAAGGTTCTGGTTCTCCCCACAATACGAAAAGCTCTCCACAATATAAAATTACTCCAAGATACATCCACCTCTTGTGTTGCCCCCACACAAGCTGGAGAACTGTCTTGTTACACGTCTGGTTCATTTGCCAAAACCTTTCATCTCAGTCTCACCCAGCCTTGACAGGCATAGGAAATCCATGCTGTAAATTGAAAACATTCCTGAGAGAATGAAGTGGCTGACATGGGTTTCCCTTTTCACACTTAATAAAAAAGTGAAAGCGGCACAAGGCTGTGGTGTTAGGAGTGAGGGTTTGTCCGTGACAGATAGTGGTGTTGTAAAAGAAAAATAGTTAGTTTATATATAAAAAAACTATAAAATAATGGCAGCACTTTGCCTTTTACAGGTCTCTGCACTATATGTTCTGCATCCTGCCTCTCAACGAGCAAAGAGCAAATTGGTTATCATCTAAAGGCAGCTTTTAGATTGAGGTAAAAATATCTGTGGGTATCTATTCAAAATGGCCTTTAAAATCTGTTTGTTATTATATAGTGTTTATGAAGAGAGACACAGGGAGGAGTGATGATGTATGACAAACATTCAGTTGCATTTTCATGTTATCAATCTTAACAACACAACCACCAAGACTCCCCACATTAGACTATATTTAGCTGACATTTTATTTATTTTTTTCTCACCAAAAATATAAGGTCATACTTAACTTGCCCTGAAGTTAAAAAAAAAAAAAAAAAAAAAAAAAAAAACTACAATAAACTTGTTTCTGGTACGTGAAAACAAGAAGAAACAATCAATATCAAATATTTAACTAACCTCTGCTTACTGATATTTACTTACTTAGTCTTGTCGCCCCCTGAAATGGTTTCAGCAGACCGCACATACTTTCAGGAAACTGCACCGAGCATCACTTCTAATAGTTTCTAGCTCCCTCGCTAGTTGAGTGGAATAATATCTCCAGCAAAATCGGATTTTATGAAAAGCTATCCGTCAACAATATTAGATAAGTTCCTTTTAAAATGAAAAAGTTCAATCTTATAACCGTCTCTTGATTTCATCAGTAGAAATATTTCTATTAACTAAAAGCTTTTTTTTTTCCGTCCACAACTCCAATGCTGTGTTGTTTACTATATGTTAATACTGTATGTGAAAGTTGAATAAACATGTATCTTACTATGCTTCATCTGTGCCGACTATGAATCTTAATAAGTTTAAACATATCGAGGAGATCAATCCCATTACTTTAATTCTCAGCCGCTCAAGGCATCCACTGAAAAGTCATACATGGATACACAATCAAATCAACCTAAATGATTTAATTCTGAAAAGAAGCTGAAATCTGAAATGCATAAAGATTCATATTCAACCAGATTACACATTTGATGCATTACTGTATACAGCCAAGACAAGACTGTGACAACAGCTCGGCCCAATGCTCGACCAATGTTCCCAGGTAAATACCCCATCATTAATGCCAAGCTTCAATAACGGTTTAACATACACATTCCTAGAGGCCGAATCAGCCGATTGCTCCACTGCCTACCTGGCAGAGTGAGAATCTAACTTGCTGTGACTGCCGAGATTCAAATGAGTTGTCTAGTTTTTCCCAGGAGGTGAAATATTTCCTGTCAGTGTCAGCTAATGATCATGCCATGTAGCCTGGGGCATTTAAAAGGAAACAGAGTGAAAGGCTGTGCTTGATAATGAAATGGAGCATGATTGCAAACCATGGAGAATATTATATTACAAACACGTTTCTGTGTGCTACAGGTTTAAGCTTTAACTCTACATGCCTTGCTAATGACATCTAGCCGAGATCTAACCCTAACCCTAGAATAAACGAGACATCCCATGAAGAACAAGTCGCCATTTTGAACCCCCACACCACCAGGGGAATCTGGGGAAAAGAAGGGAACCACAAAACCATCCATTTTTTTCCTGACAACTGCCACTTGAGCACTTTACACCCCTGACACCTCTTACAATATAACCAACACAACTCTGATGTTCTGCACGCATCAGCTCATTGGCTGGTAGTTCTTCTGCTTGCTGTTATTGCTGGATAATGTGCCACATCAGCATCTCCTATTAGCTGACCATGAAAATCCCAAAGCATTCAATTCTACAGTATGTACAGAAGCTGGTCTTAAAGGTTCCCTTTAGTTATTCTGGTGTGGCTGCTGCTTAAATCCTCTAATCTTTCTGCAAACAGTGTGAAAGCTGCAGCTCTCTCCATCGTCCAACTCTTCTCCTGGTATTTTGTTCAAACACTTCTGCACTTGTCTGGCTTATGCTATGATGTCACAAAGCTCTCTGAGTCCTGCATTTCATAGATTTGTATATTTACTAGGCAAGTACGAGGGGGGATTGAGAGCTCCCTGCAGAATCCTTTGGTAGCCTTCTTGGATTCTTGAGGGTGCTTTGCTAAAGATCAGACTTTCCTGCTTATATAACGAATCATCTGTACATGAGTGTATAAATGAAACTGTATGTCCATGCTCAATGTTTGCTTGAGGCTAAAATTTATGATTTCATCAATATTTTAAACAAATCGTTTAGTATATTGTAGCTCATTCAGAAACATGTATGTTTTGGGAAGCAACTTTTTGTAGGATGAATAGATCATTTATTCATCCCTGGGGGAAATTATAATGTCACAGCAGAAGCACACAAACAAAACCAAACTGAACAGTGCAAAGAATATTTTTTACACAGTACATTTTGACAGAAAAGGCTGCTGCTCTTTATGTGCGCTCTCAAACAAATCTGATGAATAAATGCTGATGTATGTAAGAGTCACTGATGGTGAAGCATGAATGAGGCCGCTGATAAAAAAAAACAGCTGATGCAAGCAGGACTCGATTGCTCTGCCTCAACGCAATGCTTCATATATACAGGGCAGGACAGTACTGCAGCTACAGTATGTTGAGTATTAATGTACTGCAACTCCACTTATGGTGTTATTATATGTTTTAAATGTATATTTAAGAACTACATGTTCCTTTAATTCACCTTATAAACCCTTTTAATCATATGTCTTTCCTACAGTCACATGTACATTCCCAAGTGGTGAAATTATGGAGATACAAGATTATCCTTGGGAAAGTATTTTTTGTATTCTCATCATGTAATAATGCGAAATAATAGATACTGTGCACAGTTAGATAGTTAGATGTAGGATATAGAGCATGCAGCTGTTGAAACATATCTGGATAGAAGGATTTAGGAGGAACGTATGGCAGCCAGATGCTAAAAGGGAGTATGCCGGGTACATAAAGGCTTCAGAAACAGCCGTATTCCTCTGACTGTAGATACATTCTAGTTTGTAGGGCTGAAGCTGGCTGGTAAGTACTACTGCGATGGATTTGAAAGGCATCTACGATGTGAGTGACAGAATAAAAGGAGAATCAGGGGAATTTCAGTCTCTATGCCTGTAGAGGTGAACGCCAGCTTGTTCTGTGTGCACTTCTCTTATTTTATGACACAGCGCATCTCAGCAAGCCTCGTTTGTCCTGCCAACTTTCTGCTCGGTCGAGATTCTTGCTCGTTTAACAAGACGGAGTGTGTTTCTGTGAGTGTGTGTGTTATATCTGCACTGTATGTCTACCAATAAAGCAAAAGATAGCTGCCAATGTCAACTAACAAATTGTGTCAGTCAGATGAAAACCCTGGATCAACAGTGTCTCTGGAACTTAAACCCTTGCAGCATGCATTTTTTGAAATTACAAGCATTTACCAATAGAGGAGCAAGGTTTCAACTGCTCCGCATTAAGTAAAGTTTATTTTTCAATGTCATCACAAAACTCATCATTTCCACTGTCAGTTGCATTCATTCAGTCACAGGGGGCTGCCGACTCAGTTTTAAGTGCCACAGCATGCATTTCCTAACCTCATGTTATCTGACACAAAATGTATTACAGTTCAGGCATAAGATAAAAAAAACTTTTGGATCAGTTCTGAATAAAGATCAATGAATCGAATTTGTTGATCGTGAAAAAATGCTGAAAAAACAAAAATGAACACAGTTAAAATGTTATTGTTATTCCGAGGTACTCTTTAGAAACACACAGGCTTTGGATTAGGCTTCCATGCCTTTCAACCCTCTTGGCTCTGCCCCTTTTTCTCAATCATGTTCCCTCTTTCTCCAGCTTCCATTGTGCTTTCCCTTAAGCACCCTCGGTCCATCACATTCACAATGCTGTGCTTTCTTCTCATCTTCCTCAATGTGCCCCACGAACAAAAGTAGAGAGTTTGCAGAGTGAAAAAGACAGTGGTGCACAAAGGCAGAGTGTTGTGTTAAATATATGGATGAGATGTGACGGTTTAGACGTGCTCTGACACGAGACAGGGGGCGAGCTGGGAGGGAGAAGGGAGAAAATAACAACCTTAAAATGTGAGACTTATTTCTTGCAGCAGACAACACACACTGTGATCTACAGGAGTCTCAGCTGAGTCAGAGTCGGGCAGTGAAAGCAGGAGTACAGATAGGAAGGGAGGATAGGAAAAAAATAGAATAATCACATCGCGGTTGTATGACTCCGCCAGCCATTCGCAGTTGTAGTTGCAAGCTGCAGTTTATATCCATGTCTGTCCAAAGTGTAATCACATCATTAGATTTTCCTTTTTGACATTTATGCTAAATTAAATGTGTTTTGTGAGGTCACTGTGACCTTTGACCCGCTAAATTCACTCAAAGAGGTCCTGAGATATTGCGTTCAAGAGAAACGTACCCGTTTCTGTTGTACGTATGGAAGGACAACCCGAAAACATGATGCCTTCGGCCACGGCTAGCCGCCAACTTTGAGGCATTCTGCCACCTAGGATAGAGGTGCACAAACAGGAGCATAACTCCTCTGTTGTAGAGAAAGACGAGAGAATACGAATGAAAACATTATTGATCACATTGATATCCTTTAATCTCCTGAAACACGGCAGCTAAACATTTCATTCAAAGGTAATGGAAGCAGGGAGGTGTTTTCCCAAGTGAAATCACATCCAATTGGCTTCTGTCAGTTCATCTGCTACCTCCACTCAATCTTATTTTCCTCTGCCAAAACAACTAGGGAGGAGAAAACTACACCAACTTACTCATGGAAGAAAAGTATTGTGTCACAAAAACTCATCTTCTCATTTCTGTTATCTCCCCAAAGTTCCTGTCAATGAGAACGGATCACAAGTTGTTAGAGATTTGGTTGAAGACATGTATTACATTACATTCATTTAGCAGACGCTTTTATCCAAAGCGACTTACAATCAGTAGTATATTACATATCATTCACCCATTCACACACTGATGACAGGCTACCATGCAAGGTGCCACCATCAGACTCTAACTAACATCCATGCAACATCCAGTCCACACCGATGGCAAGCCTTCGGGAGCAACTTGGGGTTAAGTGTCTTGCCCAAGGACACATCGACTGCCGATGCCGGGTATCGAACCACCGACCCTCTGATTGGAGAGCTACCTTGCTCTCCACTACGCCACAGCCGCCCTATGTATAGTGATTTCAAAACAATGAGAAAGGCTGATTGGGAATATGATCGACAAGCAGGGTCAAGGTCTAGGACTAAAATCCAGACACCGCTCAAGTGTATTTAAAGATTGAAGTTTAAATTGGAGACTGCAGATAAAAATGGAGAAGGAGCCCGGGCAGGAAGGGTGTTCCTGAAAGGTTATTCTGTCACCACCATAAAGCATAAGAGGAGATATGAGAAGCTGCTAGAGAATTGCCTGGCTTATCTGTCACGGTGCAGAGCGGTGACTTGTGTGTCTCACAGTGTCTCTCTACCCGTCTTCTGCTTTATGCATCCTACCGTCTCTCTTTTATCTTTCGGTGACACTTCATCTCATTTGCAAATTGAACAGAGGAAGGAAGAGAGGCGGCTGTAGCGTATTTGGTGTGTATAGCTGTATACTTGTCTGCGAGGTTGCATGGCTTTAAACAGTTATTGCCAAAACTAATTATTGTCTCAGTGTTACTCATCATCCCCAGGGAGTCAGCACATATTCAGGTGATAAGGCTGCCATTCAACCTGGAGTTCTCATACAGGACCAAGCCACACACACTACACCACACAGCATCTGAAATATAATCAACACCAGGGCATGACTTACATCAATTTAAAGCTTGCAATTATTTTAAAGTTGGCAAAATAATTGCACCAAACAAATCCCCTTTCTCTAAACTGACGCGAATATGTTACATAATTCCTTTAGAGAGGTGACAAATCGCACATTTTGACATTCACATTACATTTTCGACCTCTCATTAGACAGTCACCACAAGCAACACCCTGTCAGAGGGAGAGAAGAGGTGAGAGGACTCGAGTAGGAGAGCGACATGGTTGTGGATTCTAAAATATAAAACTAGTTCATGTGATGTTTTCAAAAGGTTGTATTGATTGATAGAGAAGGCAGTAGCCAAGTAAGAATGACTCGAGGTTGGAGCTGTAGGGCGTCAAACTTCTGACATTTTTGGAGAGAAAAGCTCCGTTCTCAGATGAACAGAGTGTGAACAAAAACACACACATTCAGGCATGCAGGCTGTCTTTACTCTGAGAGAGCACTTAATCCTCTGAACTACACGATTTATCAGGAACAGAATGCTACTGCATCCATAAACAAATCAGAAAACTTCACATACTATAGCAAAGATTTATAGTTGGTCAAATAAGTTTTATTTGTAAAAGATCCACTAAAAGGTTAATAAAAGGACATTTTGAAGAATGTGAAAGGCCAAACGTTATTAAAATTCTGCACCTATAAATAACTGAGACCAATTACTTTTAATTTACATATTGAAGTATATATGTCTGAGTGTAACAGCTTATTTGGTGCCAGTCAAAGGTATGTTTGTATATGAAATACTGTACAGAGCCTAAAGCTATACGAGTAGGTTCCACATTATCTGGTAACCTCCAAAGAACCAGAAAAATTGATCGTACACGACCCTGAAGCAAGATATTGAACTGGCTGTGAGTTCAGAAGATCACTCACTTGTTCCTTGTTACATTTTCAGGCTCTTGAAAATTGGCTCTTGATTGTAGGCAATGACAAATAAAACAAATGACTCCAATGGGTGACTAAATGACAGTTTTTTCTGCCACCCCTCCTCCTCTTTCTCTTTCACTGATAGGCTTAATATATTATTTAAACTGTGTTAAACAAGACGCAAAGTTTAATTAACTTGGGCTGCTCCTGCCGAGCTAGGAAATTAAACTATATTACCACTTCCTTGTTTATCTTCTTAAGTCAAGTTCGATCATTATATGGCTCAGTGTTTCAGCCTTCCCGAACATAGGGACGAGACAAAGAGTGAATACAATAGGTAATCCTCTGCACCTTTTTTCTCACGCTGCACAACATAAAAAATAATTCACTCTAGTTTACTGTTACATAAAAGGTCCTTGGACATATACAAAGCAGTGAGTCCGGCAGAAGGACCAACAGATGTCCATTATCTTTATGATCTTAACCCAGGGTCATCAGGAAGCATGTGTGAAAAGCACACTTCACTTATTGGATCCGTCTGAAACTAATGAGTTGTCTCTTATGTCTATTTACTACCCAACCTGACCTCTCCTGCAATACAGCAGGACAGCGACACGTGTCATCTAGTGTTTCAAATTGTGTGCAGGGATTGTATGTTTTAAAAGTGTTTGCTCAGTGGCTGATTTACTTTACTAATATTGCTAAAAGTATTGTGGGTTACGTGATTACACTGCAAAAGTCAGCATAATGTTTTCTTGGGATTTGTATTATGATAAAAAGGTAAACAAGCTCCCTTTGCAAAAATACTATTTATTGTAAAAAGCTTTTTACAAATTTGTTGAGCCTAAATTGTCACGGACCAATCACTAGCCTTCCCCTTCATCTGCAGCTTTTCATCATGTGGCTAAATTTTGGAAATATGCTCATGTGATAACAGGTGTATAGACCATCCGTTACAACAAGACAAAAGTTCAAAACTGAGCAAACTCCATCTGCTGATGTAGACTGTGAGAGTTGTTTAAAAGTTACTTTAGGTTTTGTGAAGCTGAACACGGGGCATTAATCACTCACCGCTCCATCATGTAGACTGGTACGTGATGTAGACATGGATCATGTATCCAGGTGCATCCTTGAGGATATTTCTGCTCTTCCTCTGCTCTTTTCAAGAAGATCCAGTCTGTTGGGACATACAGTATTATGAAACTTCTAACATCCAATAGAAGCATGATGCAAAGCAAATATACACAAATTGGGATATAAGCTAATTGATTCATTTGCACATTTGCTGACGACACAAAAATCATCAAAATAAAGTCAAGTACATTTCTTTAGAGAGCTGGAAGAGGACAGACCACACAATAAGAATAATTTGATTCTCAACCCCAGGGGAGAAATATAACAGCTGATTAAACAGCCATCACATTGTATGAAAAAATGTATTACAGCGATCATCACCATCAACTAACACACTCTCTCTCACACACACACACACACTCTCTCTCTCACACACACACACACACACACACACACACACACACACACACTCTTCTCTCTCACTTTTCCATGCCAATATAAGTTGAATAAAATGAACGCAAACATAAAAGGTTCTGCAGTATATTTGTGTCAGGTTTTTAATAAATAGGATTTACAGGCTACAAATATACTTTTAAAGACTGTTTAGAGACTCACACCCAACCCTGCCCAAATACATTTAAGTGTTTGCTTGATCTATTCTGTTGATTTTATTGTATTGTTAATAGGTGGAGATAATAAAGTCACTTACCACGACTCCCCTCCATTTTTGCACTTACAATGAGTCATTAGCTTACAGTACTTTCTGAATTATTACTTATTCCCTTATGCAACAATGTGGATATTCCATTGAGAGGCACAGAGGCGATTTTAAACTACTTCAAAGGAGAATGTGGAGTGCTGGTCCTCTTTGCAAACAGAGAAAAAAATAGTTTTCAAGGTAGTTATACTGAGTAATGAAGAGGGTCTTTCCTCACAGTTAATTAAATTTGTCAAGCTCGGTCTCCAGGCCTAATAAATATAATAGCACATTCAGGGGTATTAGGAAACCCTCATTTCTTGCTTGCCGCTACTTTTCCCGTTATCTGGTTCTGGCCTTCAAAGAGAACGAATGAGAGAGAGAGAGAGCGAGAGAGAGAGAGAGAGAGTAGGAAAGACATGGAGGGACTTCATCATAATGGGAGGAAGTGAGACAAGAGGAGAATGAGGGAGGAATGACAAAAGAGGGAGAGGATAAGAGAGGCGCTTGCACTGTCTGGTCTGGAATTACTTCTTATTAGCACTCATCACAGACTTGTGATTCACAGCAGCTCACACAGTGTCCTTATCTCTTTCCACTCAAATGCCCTCCTCGGTCTCCTCATCACCAATCACACACAGCACTTGGCATCAATCTCTCTTCTTACAAACCTCAGCTGAATTTAATTAACAAGTAAAAAAAGTACAAATACAGCGACGCATTGCCAGCAAATAATAGAAAGAGACGTGTCAGATTATAGTTTGTGTTCTTATTCAAGAACACAATAACTTAGTATGGACACGAGACAAGAGTATACTGTATAGAATCATGGCTAAAAGTGTTTAGTAGTTGGGAAACCATCTAAACAAGTGAGACAGGAAACACATGAGAAGTGAAGAATCCAAGAACAGGATTACAGCCTTCCACCGTGATAAATGGCACTCTATAGCAGTGCAATAATAGAGTTATACAACCCTTGCACCTTCTCATCGAAAAATATCCAATCTTTCTATTTCTGACACTTCTGGAATTAAAACCACCAGTCTTGGTCCCCTGCTGCCATGAATTGCCTATTTAACCGCAAATACATTGTACCTCTAAAAAACTGAGGGATCAAAGGGGGGGGGACATCCTCATAAAAAGCCTCTTCATTGCGAATAAATGTAGCCAGAAGATCAACATGAGGCGATCATTTTCCACTTAAGTGCCGTCGTCGATTTTTGGTAAATAAAACATGACTGGTGAGAGGAGCCTCACATTATGGCCAGTAAAATGTCTCTGAAAACAGTCTCCCCTGTATTTTAAACCAAAGAACACACACAAGACATTTAGAGCACTGCTTTTGCAGAACCAAACTGCACCTCCATTTCCGTATTAATTTTCTCTTCATAAATACAATGGATTTTAGGTAAATGGTTGCAGGGAGCTCAATTTAAATTGATCAGTGGATTAAAGGTAAAGTGCGTAGGATTTGGTTGCATATAGCAGTTTGGTTGCAGAGGGCTCTCTCTAGAGCCAGTGTTTGGTTTGTCTGTTCTGGGCTCCTGTAGAAACATGGAGGTGCAACACTGCAGGCTCCATTGACCTGCTCCCTATGTAGGTATAAAGGGCTCATTGTAAAGTAACTAAAACACAATGGTTCTTAATTTCAGGTGATTATACAGGTTAAAACATAGTTATGAATTTTATATTCGTTTTATGCTAGATCCCTGTAATGCTACACACTGGCCCTTTAAATCTATGAGCTAATCTCAAGGAAGAAGTTTTGGGAGGCTAATCATGTCGATGTTAGAGGACAAGCAAGGAGTAAAGCATCTATCAGACAGTACGGGATCCAACCACTGAGTTCCAAGAAATATTGATTAAGAAAAGCACTGAGGCTTAAAGTAAGACTTGGATCATATATTTGCAGTATTGACTGATTATTTGCTTGAGTTTCCTAAAGATACAGCTTCTAAGCTTGTGATGACAAAATAAAATCGTGTGTGGATTACGCTTGATCTCCCTAACATTTCTTATTTCAATTTAGTCCAACAAAGTGAAAGAATATTAGAAAAGCATGTATCATTATTTGAACATATACTGTATCAATACCTTTTTACGAAGCTGACTGAGCTTAATCGTACTTCTTGACATTGTATGAAATATTTAAGTAAATTGAATGGATTTATTTATTTCAGAGTGTGGGACTGTATTTGAATATATTACATTTTCAAATCAAACATAAGGTTAATCAGTTATACTATACATACATAAACATACAATATACCATAAAATAAGATGCATAAATAGACTAATTTGTATTATCTAGGTACAGTAGGATGTATCAGTGCACCAATTAATGCTGTGCTCGGCCCTATCCAACCACATACACATTTAGCATATGGGTACATGGATGCTGACAAATATATGGATATGGTAACATCCTAACTGCATACTGCTCTTCTTAAAATGAGTGAGCAGCATACAGGGACATAGAGTACATCTGGTCCTGAACTAGACCCTTAAGAGAGGTCAACATCAGTTGAATTTGTATGAGATGCATGTTCAAGCATTTGACCCTAAAAATGTAAGTTTCAATAAAGATAATATGACGTAAGTGAAGCCGAAGGCAAAGCTGCTACAGCACCAATGGGTAGAATGTGCCTTTATATCACATCTCTGATTGGTGGAGGATTGTTTACCACAGGCAGCTCAATTTGTGCTGCTGAAACAGAGCCAAAGATAGCTGGCAGCCACAATTACCTCTTATCATTTAAGCATGAAATAAGAATGGGAAATTGGGAAGGGTTGTTCAAACAAAGCAACAGTTTGCTCATATTGAAAACATGTTTATAGAAGGCAAGGCAGTCTGAGAGAAAGAGAGAGATTAATAAGGGGAGAAATCAGCATGTGCAATAAAACTGGTGACCATAGTTACTTTGTGTATCTGTGTTTATGCATGAATGTGTTTCTGTGTGTGTGGGGGTCTCCTTGATTTGATAACAGATAAACATGCTTGCCAGACCATTAAAACATATGTCTGCATCAAATGAAATTTGCTGCCCAAATCTCCATGGGTACCATATGTGAGCCAAACACGGATTTTATCGGAGACACCCTGCCTGCATAGAGAGAGACCAGAATAACCGAGCCATTGGTTAAAACTACACTCGCATATATCTTATTCTGTGCTTTGTCCGCTCCGGCTGCAGAAAGGCCACAGTGATCAGCCCAAAATGGATCCGATGCATCGTACACTTCTCATTATCCGAATGATTACCATCCCGCCAGTAACGCTCGCTTTAGGGGTCAGAACCTATAGAAACATACAGACTTCAGCTTTAGCTGTCTGCAATACATTTAAACCAGCATTAAACACAATGCAATGCAATGATAAATACGAAATCTCACAGTGAAACTAGGGGCTGTCAGGTATAAGGTCAGCTGGGTTTAATGTGTTTTTACTATTACTTAGATATGAGACACAAGGAACGGATATAGTTTAGCAGAAAAAAAACTGAAATGGATTTATCTCCTTATTTGAATGAGGCAGAGTGAAAGACATCAGAGAGAAGTATTCTCATAACACCCGCGGGTCTCTTTTCCCAGTCACAGCTCTAATGAAGATGAATGTGTAGCCTGTGTGTAAAGGCAAGTACACTCAGTCATTAAACTTAATGTTCAATGACTGAGTGCATGCAAGTTCTCACTCTTATAAATGAGAAATATATTAATATGTTTGCATGTGTGCTTATTTATCTGCACACTCCATCTATGTCTTTGTGTGTAACTAAATATTTGATCATTTTCAGAGTGCATAGAGTACTGACGTAACTGATCTGCATAACAAAGCATTGTTCATAGTTAACTACAAGGCGCACTTCCCCCTAGTAAGCTACTGTAATTACATTAATGTAATGTAATGTACTGTACTGTCTCATTATCCCTAAAGGAGGAATATTAAAGCAAAGTATTGGTATGCTATCAACTGATTAGACAACACAAACAACAAAATGCCAGCTCAGCTCTGTAGTTAGGGTGCCATAGACTGCCATTGCTGCTAGGCTGACTGCTCATTAGTTTACAGTCCCCACATTAAGCCTGTCTCAGCGTTGTGACTCACAGTGTGCACGTTGTAAACTGTCACTTGCCTTTTCCCTCTCCGTCATTGTTGAGCTTTTGTCCTCAAACATCCTTTTTTGAGATCTTACTTTAGTTTTTGCTCTCTGTTTATAATTCCCACAAGTGATCTGGCAGTTGCTGGCAATGTGTCGCTGGAGTAGTTTGTAGTTTGTGCATAACTGTGGGTTTTCTTAATTGCTACAATATATTGGGTTAAAAGAGATGAACACACCAAGCAAGAACGGCTGAGAAAGTGCAAGAACAAAGGCATTCATACAGACAAATCTGGTGACCAGTTTGTGTGCTTCGTTAATTAGCGGCGCCGCCATCACTGCAGGGACAAGTAGTAGTGACTCAGTGTCTGTTAATCTTGTTAACTGGCAAATGTGTCCTTGGTTGCTCGTAGTTACTTATGCAAATAGTTGACATAGATAATAAACAGTAATAAGTATGTATTTATAATTGAAAGGTTAAATTGGAGGTTTATACGAGGAGACCTACACGTTCCGTTTGCATTTTCAACAGCTGCCGTCACTACAACGCATTCAGCTGAGCATCACCAGTTAATAGGGTTAGCGCAAACTTTGTACCTGTACTCTTTGTGATGCCGACGAATTATGTTGTGGTCAGTAGGTTTCCCTAGTTAGAGCAACTAACAATCATACCAGAGTTGATTTAGTTGACTTATTCTGAGGGAGCCCATCAGCCTCTAGACAGTGTCTTTAGCCCACTAACATTTGCTACGCTAACTAAGAAATGTTAACTGACATTACTGGTTTCACCATGTTAGGCTAATCAGCTGAGAAGTGCGCAGGTTTTTCCCAAGTAACTGGACGTCATGTTCAAACAAACTGCAGTATGGAGGATATAAAGGTTAACAGGGTGTGTGCACTTACTCAGAAATATAATACAGTAATTTCCATGCATTATAGAAAAGTTACACAGTATGTTAGTATACAAACACATAGGCAAACACAAAGGAATACTACTTTGCAAGTGCTCATAAAACCCTTTGGGGATGTAACTAACTGATTAAACAGCTATCAGATCCTATGAAGACCTAATGGTGAATTGATATGAAATAGAAAGTACAGTCTACAAATAGATATTTAAAAGATTCATGAGGAAAATCATTCTGTTTGTTAACTTGATTTCTTGGATAGTGACTTCCAGGCATAGAGCAACAACAGAAATAATAGACGGACGGATTCTTAGCTGCATAATGTAGACAGTGTATATTAAACTCAAAAGAAAGACATCAATTATGAATAATCTCATTCATGGCTGATGCTGGCATGGTGGCTATTCACATTAAAACTACACATAGTTTGAAATCTTTCCATACTATTGCAACTATAATACAGCCCCCAAACACTTTTTTTATAACTTGCTTTGAGAAATATGAACATGTGATTCTACAAAACATACTTAACAAAACAAGTCAAACTATAGACAAGTTAAATACATCGTTTTAAGGACTAAGCTAATATGCTTTCTTGCAGCAAGTTAGATGAGACGAGTATGTCGGAGGAGCCAGGAGACAATTAGCTTAGCTTAGCATAAAGACTGGGCACAAAAGGAAAATAGCTAGCAGTCTCTGTACAAGGTACAAAATCTTCCTCCAGTCACCTCTACATCTCATAAATTAACATGTAAATCTTGTATGTTTTATCTATACACAAACCAAGCACAAGTATTTTGCTTATATAAAAAAAGGTAGTGAAATCAGGTGGTGACTGATGAAAAATAAGTAGACTAAATTCTGAACGGACCAGACATTCAATTCCAACTTTCAGTAGTTGAGAGTTAATCTATGCAATTCAGCCCTAATCAATGCTTCAATTAGAAAAACCTGCTAGCCGTGATTCACAACAACATTAATGACTTAACGGAGGACGAATGTGTGTAGGTGTTCAGATCTGAATGTTCTTTAGCTGTGGTTCTACAATTTGTTCTATTATGAAGCTTCAAGGGAAAGCAATTGAGTGTAATGTGAACACCAGCGAAATGTCCTCACTTCTCAGTGCTTTTATCATCTTCCTGGCCTTCACAGGGATAGAAACACAAACAACCCCCTCAGGACACTCAATTGTGTCCTTTGTGTGGTCGTGTTTTGTGTGCATAAATGAGATACTGTAAAGTGGGTGTTGTCTTGGTTGGATGATGAGACCTCCATTGTCACAACTCTCCCATTCTGTTAACAGTCTGTCAGCGAGAAACATGAACGTACATCTCCGTTGTGTCCCTTTGACTCATGACTGACAAGCCTTTAGCTTTAGCAGGAATAAAGCAATTCAAGGCACACACAGTCCCCAGGTGCAAACATATTTGACACACACATAGACACTTGCAATTTGACTTGGCAGCTGCTGTGCAGTTCCACGGTTGTTTTACTTTATCGATTAGTGCGGAAAACACAGAGGATTTATTTAATTTGCATTAACAACAGGGATGTTGTGTCCCTCTGTTTCACACAAACATACACACACACACACCTACAAACTTAGCTTAACTTATTTAAAACTTTGGTCAGTACCAGAAGAAAACAATAAAAAAATAGAAAAGTATGCACATGGGCATTGCTGCTGCTGCAGCTCCATTTTAAATATGGAAAAAGTTTTTTTGTTTATTTGTCAGACGACAAACTGCAATAACAGTCAGCACATAGTCATATTGTGCTGCAACATTCACTCTGTTTAAAGTGAATGTTGCAGCAAGTAATAGTCTTCTATTTGTTTGAATGGAAACTACACCTTGAAATTCGGCTGGAACTCTCCCTCCGGCATATTTAAATAATGCAGCGGAGGAGTGAGGGAGAAACAATTGTAGGATCGACCTTGGAGTCTTGCTTATACGTCACTGTTAAGGGGAGCCGAGAGAATTTGTCTGAGCTGAACTTTTAAAACCAAGAGGAAACACGCAAACTTATTTTGAGCAGAAAACACTTGTGTAAAAAATGTGATCCGTAGGTTTTAGCTTCTTTGTTATCTTTTTAACCCACAGTCAGTGATGAATCGTTTTTAAAATCCTGGATTCATCCAATATGTCTTCTTCTCTCCGCAATCACACTTTTGTTTTATATTTATGATTTTTTTTATAAAACGTCGGGGAGTGCAGTTAGTGACAGTGTGGGCTGCATGGTAGCTATGACAGCTTGATGGAGAAGCAGCAGGGGGTGGGGCTTAGCAAAGGATTATTTACTATGACAGTAGTAATGCTGACGGCATCTCACTTTTGTCTAACTAATTGACTTATTTGACGATCAATACACAGAGAATAATACCGAGCACCTGCTTTATTTATAGTAACACTGGTTCACTGTATAATCTCCCACTATCAGTACTTAATCCCCAATTCATGACTTTGGCGCTTCAACTTTTATCCAGCTCTCATAGCTTTCCTGCTCTGCATTTGTCAGTCATTTGTCTCTCTTCCTGCTGCTCATTCTGTCTCCTAATAACATCATTCCACTGGGAGTAGATAAGTGTGGCTGTTGTGATAAGGAGCTGGGAGAGGGAAAGATGCAATCTGTCTCCATCTCCTCCCACTGTCGCAGCAGCTCTGATCTACTAGTGGATATGAACGTCAGCGCTATTGATGTGTGTTTCAGCATGGCTGCTATCTGTGATCTACAGAGGATGCAGCCTCTCATCTACAGATGCTGATCATTTTCCCTCGCTTTTCCTGAGTATTTCTAAAAATGAGAGATGACAGCTCTTGTGAGGATGGTAATGGTGGTCAATGAATCTCTTTCAAGGGTTTAACAAGTTAAATGTTTCAGATTTTGAGTAATCTGTGATTCTAATTAAAACATATAAATTGATTAATTATAGCTCATTTTGAATCCTTGAGATGCATGAAACCTATTCAAAATACATTAAATGGTTTTCCCTTCACTTATTATTCCTATATGCATGTTCAAGGCACACTGTTAGCATCCAAAGGCAGGGATGTGCTGGTCCAGACTTAATTAGTTATTGATCTAATTATGATGATATTCAGCCACTTTTCAACTATTGATCCAGTCAATCTAAAAGGAGCACATTGTTTTGTATAAAAAAACGGCGCACATGATGCATTTTGTATGGAAAACACAACAAAGCAAAATACAAATTGCGTCATTAATATTATTAGAATTACTTTATCTAACCCTTATGCTTGACCTGAATTGGCTTCATTCTTTCATCATAATAACTAACCTGAATTTAAAAAACAAAACAAAACAAAGCAAAACAAAACAAAGCTTAGACCACACTGGTTAATTATTCCACAACATTCAAATGCTCAGAAATCTGTAACATTTCAAGGACAGATGTCTTGAGGGTTTTATAAATCCATTTATCAAATTCTGACATATTACAGCCACTAGCATGGTGCATACTTGCATTTATTGCCACCAAAAAAAAATAAAAAAAAAAAAAAATAAAAAATCACAAAGAGAAAAAATAACTTAACTCTTGATATTTAAGTTTCCCTCATCATTCCCACCTAAAATTGACCACCTAAAAGCCTCACGTAAACGTTTCACCATTAACCGGTGGATTCAGCTGTGAAGATACATTCCTGACATCAGCAATTATATGTTTTTGGACTGACCATCATGAAACTGGGAGTCTGTGTTTCTTGGCTTCAAAATTGTATCACGTCCATTTTACAGCTTTCACTCGTCACCAATGTATCTTCACTCCACCAGCAATCAAGTCACATGAACAATGCTGGTTAAACTGGGCTGGCTAAACCCTTTTAGGCCCTGACTAGCTCTAGACACACTGTAGTGGGACAGAAGGAAACATGCTAGCCTACAGAAACATAAGCAAGGCTTGAAAAAAAACAATTACTAAAAATCTCTTAATGCAACAATCTTATAATGCCCTGCACACTTAAGGAAATCCTTCACAGGTGATTTTAATTATTTTGGCTGATTAGGCCTGTTCTCAGGTGTGCAGGTGTGAATAGATTGACTTAATTGACAACTCACTCACTCACTCACCTGTTTGCTTTGTTGCACCTGTTAGGGTTGGAGCTAGCTTGATAGCTCGCTAGCATGTTCCTGGCTTAATTACATGTTAGCTCACAAAACTTCTATCACAGCCAAAGACGCTAGGATGAGTTTTGCTGGGCCATTTACTGTTTAATTAACTACTTGCTCCATTTAAAGGAAACTCATTTTGTTATGATGGTTGACGTACGAGTCCTTGAATATAAAACAAGAAAACTTTTTCAAAACTATCTCCTAGAAAATAAATATATCATAACTTTGCAGTGGGCTATATGTCTGTGTTATCGCCAGACTTTCCTTTAACTGCTCTGAAAATGTACTGTTCATTCTCTTTGGGTTCTGTCCATCACCATATCGTACTCTGACTGCTGGCTAAAAAAAAAAAAAAAAAAAAAAAAGCTTTCTGCCCTCCTGCTTTCCTTTCATATGACCACAGGGCCCTCCACCACCTGCTCTCATAGCTCCTGATACTAGCCTTACGCCTATTCATATTTTGTGGTAGCCTAGTGGTATTATTTTATTCATTGGGGCCTGAAATTGAAGTGCATTGCCAGCACAGATGTGATTCCGCTGCTCATGAAATGTGCTGTCAAATGCCAGCAAATCTTGTCACCAATCTGACGACACCTGTCTTCTCCAAGTATAATGGCTTATCCCACACATCACACACTCACATAATCCCGCTCACTCATTATCCCTCTCCCTGGTTAAATTTGACTCAACCACTTCAGCCAGGACACACACATTTTCTCTTAAAAAGCCTCTGTATTTTGTTCACAGTTTCTCTCTGTCACACTCTGTCACCTGCCTTAGCATACATGTTTTTGTTCACCTCCACATCATTCTTTGATCCCTCTCTACACACTGCCTCTCTCACGTCCCTCACCTTTCAGTTTCTGATGACTTACTTTGATACATGCTCTAGACTATTCTTTATCCCCCTTCCATCTATAGTGGCTGGTACAGACCTCTTTCACAGCAGATATGTTGTTAGGTTGTTTAGATCATTAATTAGACCTGTGCTTTTCCCATGCTGTGCTGGTGCTGTCGATCTCTGACTATTTTCTGTCAAGTTGAGAGCAACCCTTTACCATATATTGTTGTCATATTACACAAAACAAAATAATGACTGCCGTGCTAAAAGTGGCAGTGTGATTGCTTTTTATCACTGAAACAGTGTGGGAGGAGGCTAAGATATAACTCCAGGGGGTTAACTCGTTGTATCATCTGATTTCTCTCTCTTGCATTAGTGTGAAAACAACCCTCTGCTCTGATATTACCAACTCCGCTCAGCAGGACTTTTCAGACAACTTCACCTCTGGCAAGAAACTTGAGGAAAACAGACTCCGAGGAAGTCCCCCGCTGATCCCGACATTTAAACTCCCCACGAGTCTTCTTTTCATTCCTCTTTGCGCGTGCTATAACCAGCCATCTGCTCTTTTTTTAAAAGCATTAATTTCAATTTCTCTTCAGTGATGCATTCGTCTCAGTTGGAGATTTGTTCATAGATTGTATTATTTTTAGGCAGATAAGGGAGTTGCATTGCTTTAAGGTATTATACCTTTCATTTAAGTTCTCACAGCCCATACTGTTTATTTATAACCAAAGTGTATGAGCCCAAGCCTGGGCATAACTATGAAAAGTACAGTATGTTCATTCAAGCTAATTCTAGTATTGGTGCACATATTGACTTTAAAACATCTTGCAGATTTATTTATGATGCAGCCATTGAATCAATCTCAAGACTGAGACTCATATATATTCATCCACATCGTCTTGCACTACAGCAAATAACTCTGTTTCACCTTCCATGGGAGAATGTTTCTGTACTGTCAACTCAGTTTTTAACTAGTTTTAAGGTCCGGGTTCAAATTAAATGGGGGATTGTCCTTATCTGTAATATAAAACTAAATACTACAATGTATTTCCCTTTTTCATGCCTGGAAGAATCTTGTAATACAATTTCAGACACCTCTAAAGCGGACCATAACATTTCAGTCCGCTGTTGTTGTGTGTGGGTTTGACTGGCTGGCAGTTTTGCTCTAGATTTGGATACTTCGTTGGTAAACCTGTAACTACAAAAGCTGTTGTGTAGTATGTGCACCATCAGTTCGGGTAATGGATTTGATTTATCGTAATCTACAGACTGCAGAAATTACATTAAACAATCAAGATACTGCAAGGATTGTGTGCCTGTTCTGTACTGGGTAGCCCTAATGCCCCCACCTGTAACGGGTGGTGTGTGGACCCAAGTGCAGTACGACCAGGAGACAGAGTAAAGTTCTGGAGCTTTATTCAAAGCGGAACAAACAGCAGACAGACAGGCAGGAGATAACTCATGGGGGATATTCCACTCTAGAGAGCGCTGATCTGTCAGCGGAGCAGGCAGACAAAAACCAAAAGGAGCAAAGACTAATCTCGTGGTCGGGGACAGAAGGCTGAGTCGGTTAACCGGGGCAGAGGCAAGGTAGGAATACCGTGGTCTGGGACAGAAGGCTGAGTCGGTTAACCGGGGCAGAGGCAAGGTAGGAATACCGTGGTCGGGGACGGAAGGCTGAGTCAGTTACCGGGGCAGAGGCAAGGCGGAGAAGTCCAAACAAACGGGGTCAGCAACGGGAAATCAGTCCGGGGAATAACGCTGGAAGGTCTGGCATAATGCGGAGAACGATCTGGCAGTGAGTGTGTGTGAGACTGGGGTATTTATACGGAGGTGAGTAGTGCAGCAGAGTGAGCAGGTGAGAGTGATTGTGCTGATGAGGTGGGTGTGGCAGACAGGTGCACTGCATGAGGCTGATTAGGTGAGTGAGGGAGAGTGTGGTGAGAGAGCGGGGGCTGGGCTGTGAGCTGAGAGAAATAGGGTACATGCCAAGTCTCTTATTGGTCGCTCCTCGCTCCTCGATCCTCGCTTGAACCGGAAGTCGTTCTGCGCCGCCATATTGACGGCCGTTCCAAAGCTCTTATTTCGGCACCGAGGAGCGAGGATCGAGGAGCGAGGAAGGATAACCGAGGAGCCATGAGCGAGGATGCACGAGATTATCCTTTCAGGAAGTGTTGTGAGGACCGACACGCCCCCTCATTGTTCATCAGTTATCTGATTGGACGCTGCAGCCGATCGTACTGATCTGATATAGCTCATCATCAATAGAGTTTAATACCAGAGTGATGACAGATCACACACTGAATGGATTAAAAAGTTAGAAAGAGAGTTAAAGAGTTGGAGAGTCTGTTTGTCAGTAGAAACACTTTTACATCATTTATCTTCATTTCCATTCATTCATATGAGGCTAATAATTCCTGAGTGTCGGTTTGATGAGTTATGTAATTCCAATTTACCCCGAAACATTGAGCCTAATAAATTAATGCCAGTGTTTAGGAGAATCAATAATCATATTCTGAATTATTTAATAATGACATCACAATCCGAATTTCAAAAACATACAGACGTTAATAATTAATAAATAAGACGGCAGTAGAAATCAGTGCGCTGCGCTTATGAGCAGGACACAGAACACAATTTAAATACACAGAACACAGTATAAATACTCAGAACACAGTATAAATACTCAGAACACAGTATAAATACTCAATGCAGTTTGTTAAACAGGTAACAGGCTGCAGATAGAAATACATTTCTACTCTGGCAGTGATGATGACTTTGTGTTATTATTAATATTAGTACAGTGATGATTACTTTGTGTCTTTATTAATATTAGTACAGTGATCATGTGATCAGCCGTCATCAGAAACAGACAGAGGAAAGGACGTCTCATGTCTCTTAAAACACATTTCCTCGTTTCCTCTCTCCTCGCCTGGTTTCCTTGCGTCTCTCCATGCATCCCTGGTGGGCGGGACTAAGACGCAAGGAAACGACGCAAGTGAGGGAATCGAGGAGGCAATTTAAGAGACTTGGGATGTACCCATAGACAGAGTGCAGGAAGAGTGAACAGGCGTGACTGTGACACCACCACCACACTCTTGCACTCTGTTTAAAGTGAAATGGTGTTACCTACTAGCTATATGTTGTCTACCCTATTGGAAGAGTTTGTCCTGATACAGTTCACAAAATTCAAAGTTCTGCATCTTCCTTCTTTTTCTCTTTCTGACTATCAGATATCAGTCTTGGAGACAGATTCTCTATAAACAGGCAACGGGATAAGATTTTGGTATTGAAAGCGTTCTGGTTTTGGTATGTAATCAGTGCAGGCTTTGTTTGACTGCAGGTAAAAAATCAGTGCATAGAGCATAGGAGGCAGAAAATTGGCCGAAATGCAATCTGAAAAACAGACGGCTATATTCTGAAGATGATTTAGATTTGTATTGGTTTAAATTAGCTTTTTAAACTGGCTACTTGTGAAAAAAAGTCTCCAATCAGCACACGGATAGGAGGTCTATGTCCAGATATACACTGGCTACACCAAAACCCCAGAAATAAAGCCCCCTGCTCCAAGAAGCTTTTCTGTCATCTGACCGATAGCTGATGGGTTCTGAGTTTGGGGAGATGAGAAACGACTGTACATTTGTTTTTCAATTAGGAGAACAGGCATTGGTGACTGTACCTTTGTGATACACACTTCACATCAAAGCACACACTCATGCTCACTTGTGGGAAAATGCAAAAGAGAACCACCTGGCTAGATAAAAAAGAAAAAGAAAAACATGTGCGACAGTCCAGTCAGCAGCCTTTCATTACTAATAATGCAAACAGAGCGCCAGTGCTACTATATACAGTTCCATGAGTGCTTGTTCTCACACTGGATGACATTGAGACGGAGCATGCTGATCTGGAAACTCCAGAGTAATTAATAAGCCCACTGTGCATCACAGGGACCGTAGAGGGAGGAGAAGAAGAAAGAGGGATGAGAAGAAGGAGGGGCGCCAAAGAAAGCTGTGTTTAATTAGACTCATACTGAGGACTGTTCGTCCTGTGGGACCTGCCTGTCCTCCATAAACACTTTCACCAATTACTATTCTACTGAGACAAGAACCAGCAAATGGACAGAGAGAACAGGAGAGGTAATAATCTAAAGAAACAATGTGAGAATGCAAGAATAAAACGTTTCAAAAGAAAAGCAACCAGTGGGACACAGAGGGCAGGAAAACATTCTGCAGGAGCACACAGTTCCAGGTGGGTAGATGTGAGCTAAGGTCTGTATTGCGGTGATACGGGCCGGGCAAAGCTCAGCATCCATCTGGCAATCAGCTGCACACAGATGGAGGGGGTTGTCTCCAAGGCTCAGGGACATTCACTCCTGGATCTTAATGCTTCTTAAAGCTTTTTAAAGCTTTTTAAAAATGGGGGATTCTGACCTGAAACCATGACTCTTTGTCTATCGCTTTTTTCAATCTCTTGCCAGGTAGAAATAACTCCCAGCAGTGTGTCTGTCTCTCCCAAAGGCATCTCATTCTCAACTGCAGATATACAGGTCAGAAATCTGTCTGTGCCCAGGTCCACAAATCTTTTTTATCTCTCTCTTGTGCAGTTATCTTTGAATTTAAGGTGCAATGTATGGAGCATTTTGCTATAAATAAACAAAAGAGACAACAACTGCAGCCTCTAACTCACATCACTATTATTGTTAGTGCCTTACTTTTTTGAAAATAGCTTAAAACGACATTTCCTATAAGCCTGATTTGCACCTGAAGATGTTGTTCCTGGTTGTCACACATACAGCCATCTTTTTCTTTTCCACATGAATGCTGTCTTTCAAAATATATTCTGACCCTTCACCAGCTACGTTTACGGCTCTCCATTTCAACACAATTAGTGTTCATTCCTTCCATACCTCTGCGGCTGTCCCGTAACCACAAGGTTGGTGGTTCAAACCCCTCTACCGGCAACATGCCGAGGTGTCCTTGAGCAAGACACCTAACCCCAAGTTGCTCCCCGGGCGCTTCATTGCAGCCCACTGCTCCTCCGGGATGGGTTAAATGCAGAGAAATAATTTCCCCATTGTGGGACTAATAAAGGCTTAATTATTATTATTATTATTACTTGTGGAAGTGGACAAGTACACGGACAGAGAGATAGAAGAGAAATGCGAAAGGTTATGGAAGATTAAGGGCATGAAGCCAAGTTGGACTCACCGAAGCAAGGAAGGAAAAAAATAAAGGAGGAAGACAAGGATGATGAAAATGTAGGGACAAAACATGGAGGGATGACAAGGTTAATGGAGAGAAGAGAGCATCAGACAAGCAAAGGAAGGAAGGCACTGGAGAGGTCGGGAGAGTAGTGAGGAATGGGGAAATGAAAAACGAGGAGGATAGAGAGAAAACAAGGAATGGAAGAAGGAAAAAAGGTAGGAACGACAGGAAAGGGTGAGGAAGAAGGTGAAAGGAAACGGTGAATTAATAAGAACTCTTCCTCCTTTTCCACATTTCCAGCCCAGTACTGACAGACTTGTTGTGAGCTGCTGCAACAGATTGGCATAACAGTCCATCACCGGGGGAAACAGTGGCCACTCTGCGTGACTGATAACACAAACACGCTGTTGCTAACACACACACACACACACACACACACACACACACACACACACACACACACACACACACACACACACACACACACACACACACACACACACACACACACACACACACACACACACACACACACACACACACAGACAATGCACACATGCGCTAGAAGTTTGCGAGCACTTGCCCTTTGAAAAAGAAAAAGACAAGGCGCATGTAGGAAAGTGAGAGTGCAGCAGAGAGTGGAGAGCAGCAGGAAGCGAACGAGAACAGGAGGTGACAGAGGGCTGTTACCTTGGCAACCAGGCCTCTGGTGACAACTGCCTAATCAGTTGGAGGACAGTCAGATACCCAGGGTAATTCCCCAGAGACGTGTGCTCATTTCCCCTGTGGATCACTGGAACTATTTTCCATTAAAGACCAAGATGCAACTTTTCACACAATCCCCTTAAGTCCTGACAGAGCCTCTTACTGTTCTGTATGCACACTATGTTTGTTTAACGGGAGCTTTAGTCAAACACAATGCTGGCTGGTGATTTACATAATTGCTGGACTTCATATTCTTTGATTTTGCTGGGAACTAGTATGCTTTATTGGAAAGACTGTCGTTACCTCATCTGAATCAAAGTGGTTCAATTAGTTGTTTTTCAATAAGAAAATGTTATGTATAATATACGGACAAAAAAACAGCTAATAAGTTGCTGAGAGAATGTTTTTATATAAAACACAGTATTTAACTATCTTTTTGTGTGTTTATTGGTAAGCATGTTTTTTTAATCTTTGTTTGCTTATTGCACATAATGAAACTTTAAATGCTTAAGATAAAATATGAGGAGTTAGGTTTTTTCATATAAATAGGAGCTACAATTGTCTGCAAAAGCAGATCAGTCGATTGGTCAATAGAGGCCTGTAATTGGTGGACGTTCTGCTCTGGATGTAAAACACAAACAAATTCTAATCAGCTGACAGTATTGGCAAGTTAAGGGTTAAACACTATTAGCATAAATTCAAGAATGCAAACACTAATTAAATCAGGCTTCCCAAAGGTGTGACACTAAGGAATTCGAATGGCCCCTGAGGCTGTCAGCTTCGGCACCACTAAGGTCCTTCAGGGATCTACATGTCAATCACGTCAATTGAAACAAGTAGCATCCTTAAATAGAGGGCCTAATAATAATGAAAGCTTGTCGCTGAGGATGATCAGAAGTCAAAGCCTTGAGTGACAAACAATTTTCCACACAACACTGACCATCTATCATGTGGAAAGAAATGCAATTTAACATTATAGTGTTTAATTAACATTATAGTGTTTAAGTGGGTGCTCATATCGCAAAGGCGTTTGACTACATAACCACATTCAATGTGTTTATCCAAGAAGCATTTTTGTGTATGCACACAACATCTCAGCATGCCGACTAAAGTAAGATTAAATATTCATTCATTTTCAGAAGGTAATCTCAGTCCAACATTCTCTACACAAAGCACCTCACTGGCTATTTCTCTCTTCCTCCAACAGATAATATCCTCTCCTTTCAGTCTCCCTCTGTCTTCCTGTTTCTCCATTTCCTCTGCTGCCATTGTGTCTGTGGCCTGCACAGACTGTCATTAGGCCAAGGAAATATCTGTTTGCAAATTTAGTGCCACAGAGCACACACAGACAGAATACACACACACAGCACCGCACATGGCATACACTGAGCTTGGATAAAGTATGGCCATCACCAATTAGGATGTCGATTTAAGATGTCAAAGTCACTGATCATCCTCTGCTGCTGCCTGCCCTGCAGCTACCTGTGAATGTCATGCTTGTTAGTCACACTTCTCTAAAGCGTGTTGCAGGATGACATGGATCCCGCTTACCAAACTTTCAATCCACCAAAGATCCATCTGATAAAACTGAGGAAGAGCTGTTGCCCTCATTGCTCCAGTCTGGTAGGAATCAAATGTCTGCCTGCAGTGTTACAACCCTGGATGGTTAAGCTATGAGATCTGTTCCAATTTGTATGGTCTTAGTCATGGATATACACCTTAATATGACTATTTTAGCAAGACATTTTGTCACTTATTTTTCACATCATTACTTTACTTTTGAGCAAAATGGAAAATTTGATTCTCTCATCATGCATCTTGAAAGTATTTCACATGAGCTAAGTATTGATGTTTTATGAAATCCTTCTTGCTGTAGTATTTCCATCCGTCAATCAGAATGCTCTTGCGCTTGGTTGTGTGTGTGTGTGTGTGTGTGTGTGTGTGTGTGTGTGTGTGTGTGTGTGTGTGTGTGTGTGTGTGTGTGTGTGTGTGTACAGGAAATCTCTGATTCTTCAGCATTAAACTGCATAACATTTTGCGTTCCCAGTTATGGCTGCATGCTCAAGAACCTCTAGTGGTTGCGGTGACTCACACTTTCTCAGAACACCTTTTACGGCCTGTTTTTTACCGGCATTGACTGCCTGCTGACTTCTCACTCATTACTCTTCCCAAGCTGGTAGGAGCCCCTAGAGATTACACAATGAGTGCATCACCGACCCCCAGCAGCTAGCTAGTAGCTACCCAGGGACACAGTGGGGTAAAATAATTTGCTAATTTGTGGTGTTTTGGACAGTGTGTTTGATTAACAGCTAACAACAAACGATCCTACCGATACACATTCTGCTGAGTACCTCGCCGCCACCCAGCCACTGCTACAAGGGGAGACAGCTTGGTGAGTTTTGTTTTGTTTTTGGCAAGATTGTATGAAATGATGTATTCGACGACTTGAGCCGATCTCCTGCATACATCGCTGCTTGTTTTGGAGTTTTAATGAAGTGAGCTTTACAATGCTTCTCAGCCCATTAGTGTCTAGACAAGGGGTTAGACAATTATGGGCTGTATTCTTTCGATCACACAAAACAGCAGTAGTTGTTGCATACACACCTGGTGGAGATCTGCACATGACTGGGTTCACCTTTCTTGTTGTAAATGTGAACACTATATTGGTTTGGCTGCAGTTGTAGCTCATATTTTGTGGCCTATAGTATTTGGTTATGAACGTTAGTATTGACAAAAAGAAGGTTTTGACCTGGTTGCGTTTTAGATTAAAAAGTAATTGGCTGAAGGAATTACAATGTATCCTCTGGGGACCATGTACTAAACTCAACAGCAATCTACCAAATAGTTGTAACTAATATTTTAATAAATATATAAAAATGTTAACCTTCTGGTGGCATCTTTTTTATTTTCAGACACTTAAAACAGAGCACAAGTTCATTTGCTATGGATGCTCAATCATTATTAGTCCATTCTCTTTCCCAGCGGATGAAATACCAACGCTTAAGTAACCCCCTCGGTGTCTAATACTGATACACAAGGCAATCTTCAGTGTCTGTATGAGATGCATCAGGGTTTTATGTCTCTACATTGTAAACCCATCCGTGTCATTTTTAGACAATCAGAGAAAATTTTATTGGAATGATGACTTAGTACAATCACTGAAAAAATATCACTGGGAGGGGAGGTGGATGGGTCAAACAAACACAGGACTTTGAACAAGTTGAGACCAGTGTTAAGTTATTCAGAAGTTACATTAGTGAGGTGTGTAACTTGTTTTCTGAACGTATGTTACATTGTTTAAGTTTTAATAACGTTACGTAGTTAACTAGTTGGTTTTGTTGCCTGAACCTAAACAAGTGTTTTTTTGTTATAAAGCACAGCGTTAACCGTGTTAACTGCGACCTACGCTGAGCTACCTATTGTGTTGTAAGGTGATGCCAAGGGGTCTGACAGAGCCTCAGTGTGTGAAGAGTTGCGATGGGAACGTGTTGCCATTACCCAGCATGTAATTTAGTACAAAACCTGATTATGCTGCATTCACATGGAATCAGGCTGATGAGACAGCAAACTGGATATCTCACAAATGAATGGGCTGTCGTGCTGTTACGCCTGATTAATGGTGCTGAATCATGCTGATTACAATTTGCTGCTTACTTCTGCATACCAGGTGGAATGAATGGATGGATACACACAAGTATAAAAGTACACAGAATAGCATGAATTAGAGAATCATCCTGAATCTCAAATGTCAAATATGCTGCTCCTTACATCTGGTCATTTGTAGTGGGTTTCCCCTCTACACACTGCTTAAGTAAAGCAGCTGGTGCTGGGCGAACACGTGTCCTACAAAACCACATTGGATCCAAAAGTTGGTAGAGTTGCATTTTGTCACAATGTCTCAATTGTCACACAGCATTTGGGGCATTGACAGGATCATGTAGCGGATGCTCCACCTGTACACATGCTGCACTGTAGTTAGCATCCGACTCTGTGCATGATGCAGTTTTTGGGGATTGCATTGAGCTCCTCCTACTCTCACTTTTGCTGGTGACATTTTTTTCAATTTTGCACAGAGCTTAATGAATCAAAGCTTGCAGATAAATATATTATATATGTATATTATATATAACCTGACACAATTACCAAAAAAATACTTCAGTAGTCATTCAGAAAGCAGACATGCACGGTATTGTCAATTCTCATTACATTACTGTAATTCTGAAATTAAACTATGCATCAAAAACCATCATTAGTCCTATAAATACTGTAATACCTTTCATCTCTGCCCTGTCCATCCAATGAAACACTCCAGCACCCTCTCATTTGCAATTTTAGGCTGAACGATATGCTGCAGTGATTATTAAACAGTTTATGGGCTGCAGTATATTATACATATACACAATCCACACTCCCAAGCCGGCAGGCACATTTTACATGTGGGACATTACACTCACATGCATCCTGGTGAGCGATTCCAGGAAGAGGGAGCGTAGGCATCACGGTCTGCGTTGATGAGCTGTCAGATTAAGGATTACCAAGGAGCCCCATTAAAACTCCCAGCAGTACTGTTCCACTTCCTGTTTCCCCATCAGCTGTTGTGAAACCTGTCAGAGAGAGTTTCAAGAGTCATAGATTAAAAGCAAAATGGGCTTAGTGAATGTTATGTAGTGCTGGAAGTAAGTACGTGAGAACAAGACAATTAAAAGGAGGCAGGGAGAGGAACATTATCTGACAGTAGGAAAGTAGAGGATGCAGATGAGACGGATGACTGATAACGAGCATGTTGTGTTGCCTATTAAGCCTTCATTCACATCAGCTTCCTCAATCCAACCAAGGAAGCTAACAAAAGAGGAAGTCACATAATTGGCTACAACACACAAGAGTAGTATAAGTCTGCACTTGCCAAAAGGCTCAACAGCTTATGCACAATCAAAGCACATGATTTGTTTTACTGAGGTACTTAGGTCGGAATATATTTATAAAAATATGAGGAATGCAGACAACATCATTATATTAATATACAAGTAGAGCTACTTGGTGTGAGAAAGGAGACTTGGGCATTTGCTTTTAAATAAACTGGCTCAAATTAAATGATAATACGCAACAAAACTGCAGACTATTTTTTGTCCCAAAACGTTCTGCTGTAACTCTCTGACGTTGCAGCTCCAGTTACACTGCTCATGTGTCATATCCCATAGCTCCCATGGGGTCAGGGCCAGAGTATCAACTTTCATTTAATAGCTTTAGATCCAACCAGAATGGAAGTGCTCATTGCTGGCTCATCCAACAGTGCCCTCTACAGGCTGGAGTGGGAATAAAAAAAACTTGGAATGGAAAATATAAACACAGGCTGATTTAAGGGGAGAGCTTGAGAAGTAATCATATCCATATCTTTTTTTTATATATATATACTGAGGGGACCAAATGAAGTATCTGATACAATAGCTTTGAAGTGAAATTGAAAATAATAAGTAGCAGTTCTTAATGCCACGGTGTGTTTGGTAACCAGTTTATACTGTTTTTACACATTGACACATTTGGGACACAAGAAGGCTTCAGCCTTGCATACCTCTGTAATCAGTTATACTACAATTGCTTTTTTTGTCCAGCTTTCCCAGTCCCTGAAATGAATACCAGATATCAAGGACACACTTTGATGTGGAATAGTCATAGTCTTCCATAACCCATACAATTTATTTTACATACACACACGGCAAGGACTACTGGATTAGATTTTAAGACCTTGGCTGGAAAAAGGGTAGCATAGATCAAAACATTGCTGACCAAAGGCAAACTGAGAGCTGAGGAAATGAGAAAAACGACCTTGTGCATAAGTTTAACTCTGGAGGGAGAAAAAATATCTTGGAGCCAATTTGAACCATTACATTTAAGATGAATGACCAAAGAGAGCCCAGAACACTTTGTTCTTTCCTGAACTTCAAGATCAATGCAGGTGTTAACCCCAGCAACTTCTAGCTGTGTAGCCCAAGACACAGAATTACCTTTCAATGTTCTACCCGATGTGTAAGGGTTCAGCAGCCATCAGGAGGACGTGCATTTCATGATGAAGGGAGAAGAAAGCCAGTATGCTCCACTTCATCAGTTCCATAGTAATGAGTTACCCTTCATGGTTCTGCTGCATGGCTGCCATCTTGGTGTGGAGGATTCTTTCTAGGAGTGGGGATGAGGAGAAAGTCCCTGCAGCTGTGACATGACATTGTAGCTGATAATTCCTTGTGGCTTAAAAACACCAGCAGGAGTGAGAAGCAGAGATTCACTGAAGCCTTTATTCTCACAGGGGTGGTCCGCCTCTGTAATAAAAGAAAACACTCAAACTGTACAGAAAAAGCAACTACTTAACCTCTCCTGCTCTTACAACGGAGCAGAACATATTTCATTCAGTCACCAGGACAGTTCATCAGATGATTTCTTACTTTTCTTTGGTCCTCTGAGGATTCACAACCTGCATACTGTTGATCTGTGTTGTCATTCTTCTCTGCTCTTTAAAGCCTTACACATTACTGCCCCCTAGTGGACATATATCATAACTACAGCTCTCATCATAGTGCTCAGGGACATGAGCCTGCCATACTTAGGTCTACAGGCTCAGTCTTTGTGACACAATACAATGTTTTCACAAAGTTGGTACAATAATGATGAAGCTTATGAGGAATTTGCGATGCTATTCTATAATTTGCTTGAAATTAGCTGTAAATGAGCTCGATTCCACTGTGCTAGCTACACATTAGTATTACTGTTTTCAAATAACCACCTTTATTACTTTCCCATTAGTTTCTATAAACTGATATCTGCACATGAATGCTAAATTATCTTCAGACCGTTTGCCGATGGAACTGCTCATTATGAAATTTATTATGATGCAGTGGAGCTGCTCAGTCGTGTCTGTCATCCTCCAGCTCAAAGCACTGAGCAGAATGCAGATCTCAGGCTCAGCAGAGCTCTGTGCAGCTGTGCTCAGTTTAGATAGATGTTGAAAACTCCACATTGAGCTCAATCTATAATTTACTGACCACTTCCCTCCATCCTAAATAAATTAGACCCTTTTCATGTTCCATCTTGCTTTGTTCACGACCTCCTGACAGTAACATTTCAAACAGCGTTAAACAAAACATCCACTCTTGGATGATTTTAGCTCTTTGGGGTAAGCGCTAACAAGATACAGTTTTATTTCTATTGATATTTTTGTATATGTACATCCAGGCCTTCAGTCTGTCAAGAGTCTCCAGCAATTTACGTGTACATGCATTTGTCTGTCAGTTTATCTACTCGTTATACATTTGACCATAACCGATATTTGAATAAAGCATTCATTGTTGGGAAAATATATAGTAATCATTATATATACATCAGCTAGGTATAGACACAAGCTGTCAATTTCTGTTGTTTACAGAAAACTCACAGAAGGGCCCTAAACTTTCTGTTTGACAATTTAACATTTCTATAAAACAGGTTTATGTGCTGGTACTTTGTAGAAGCAAAATTATTTTTCTGTGTGTAAAATATACTGCAGACATGCCAACTCATGTCCTCTCTTAATATTGAATACACCATCCTGTGAGATGATATAAGATATATTTCTTTATTTGTGTGCCTTTCATTCTTTTTAACATTTTGAAAATTCGATCACACTTAAACAAAATGTGCTTATTAAGAGTAACTCAGCAATGATCGCTGATTAATTCTTCATAAGAAAGCCCTCATGATGCTTTGAGGACGTAGTCATGAAACTGATATAATGACTAACAGTAACTGACCAGGTTGAGCAAAGATACATTGTGTGCTTTTGACAGACATAACACTGTCTGTTTCACATGCAAGCCTCCAAATGTAAGAGCTTGTTTGACCGTGTGACACAGAGATCTAAGCTAAATAGAACAGAGCGGCTCTACATGTTAAGTTTGGTTTGATGCCATAACAATTCCTCAAAATGCAGCAGGCAAGATGCCATCCGAGCACACAAGTTATACCAATTAATATGACATGTAAGTAATAGCACGAAATAAACAGACAGCTCCAATAAAAGTTTCAAATTAAATCACAGGAATCTGACGTGCCTTCGGAGGCTCAAAGTAACACTTGTTAATTATCACGGTAGTTGTGTGTTGAGTTTTTTGACATGTTTTCCATCTGGAAACCAAAGAAGCCAGAGAGCATGATCATTAACTTTGATATGAATATGATGAATATAGCCACGGGCCATTAATGAGTCATAGTTTTCAAATAAATCTGATAGCTTCGTGAGCATGGTTCTTGTACTTTTAAAATGCAATTTTAACACATTTCTCCTTTACGCACCAGAGATTTTATCTCTCAGTATTTTGGTAACTGTCCAAGACAGTCTTAGTATTTCAGATGGGAATGAATCTGTTGGTCAGTGATCCAAAGCAGCGCTTTTATCCCTTGTGAACACACATACAGCATCTCATTTGACTGAGCCACAACCCATCCTTTTCTTGCAGAAGTGAGATGGATGACTGTAGACTAAAATCCCTCTGTGGTCACGGAGCAATGGTTTAATCAGAAGATCCATACTCCTAACTGAAGTACTGCAGTACAGAACTTTGGATGACTTTTAAAAAGCTATTCTGCAACTTCAAATTGCCTGTGGAGAAACGTCGTGGTCAGTGTGGCACCAGATAATGGCAGTATTAATAAAAGAAAGGAAAATGTTTCCATTGTTCTTAAACACCCTCTGAATGTCTGCACTCCTACAGGACGGAGCCCAGAGAGGACCTGAGGAAATAAAACCACCACAGGGCAAAAGGGATATATTCATCCACATCTATGAATCATTAAAACAGCCCAATTTAAAATTATATTTTCTAACATTATTGCCTTTTTACAAAGTAGGTGATACGTTATCTCCCTCATTGACTGAACCGGCCACTAATTCATATTCATCATATGCAACAGCCTGTCTGCTCTTTTAACAGTTGATCTAAATATTTTTATAAAAATGTCACTAAAGTCAATGAAGAAAGAAAGACTTAAGTTGATTTACCATCACCTCACTTACTCACTATCTGTCAAGACATTGAAGTATTTAGTTGCATTGGTTCAGGGTGGACCTGCAGGTTGACTCTACCTGTGGGTATCACCAACAAACTGAGTGAGGATGGGATAACACAAGTTATGCAGTAAAGTTCCACAATAGGCTTAAGGCTGCAATGTTTTCCCACTCACATTCGTTATTTTGCTGCAGGAGAAAAGAAGAAATCAGATCAACACCCTCTTGAGTTTGTCTTTTTTCTCTGGCAGACAAGAGTTCCTCAGATCCAGAGTGATTTGTCCCTGCAGACCTGTCTGTCCATACATTATTCACACTCCCTCTTACTCAGCAATCAGATTCCTTGGGGGAACAATGTGCTCTTATCTAGCAACATCAACAAAGATAGAAAATCACACCGTGTGGTTTTTTTAACTCAGAGAGGAGCTGGCAGCTCTCATACTCACAGACTAAGTATTTTCAGATGACCCCCAAAAGGACCAAGCAACATTTATGGCGTCATCGAAGGAGAATCAAGAACAAGTTCAACACAAGTCGCTAGTTACATTTACTCAATCACACGTAGTTAAGTGACATTTCTGAGTAAATTGTACGTGTTACTTTTAATGCACCATACCCTTTACTTTTAGTCAAGTA
The DNA here is from genome assembly GCF_027596085.1 of Anoplopoma fimbria. NCBI lineage: Eukaryota > Metazoa > Chordata > Actinopteri > Perciformes > Anoplopomatidae > Anoplopoma > Anoplopoma fimbria. Next base: position 13,551,398 of record NC_072452.1, read on the forward strand.
CATTTTTGGGGAAAAGGGCATCGTTTTGTGAAGACTAGGACATAGCTTGATATTTTCAGCTTTTAAATAAAATTAAATTGTTTTTCCAACTCATGCACAAATAACATGATTTAGGTTGAAACAGAAAATAATAAACAGTTTCGTCGCATACAACAAATGCTGTAGCATTTGGTCAGTAGCCTCCACAGTTTGTTGCTCCCTATTATATTTGAATTTATTAGACTTTGTTTGTTGTATCAGCTCCAAAGCTTTTTGGCAGCGTTTTTAAAGTCCTTTGGGAGGGCACGGTAAACCTTTGTGCATTATCAAGTGATTATTTTCCCATTAACTTCATTCAGTCACAACAATGCTGAAAACCGTGTAATAAGAAGCTTTTAATCAAGCGCGGTGGCAGGATGGATTGTGTTTGCTCATTCTTGTAGAAGCAGAATTGATTGAAAAGCTGTAAGATGGCATTTAGCTTCAGTGGAAATCATTTGAATTACCAGAAAAAGGTCACGCCACAAAAATAGTCTTTATTGGCAGGTAAAATCAATTATATTAAGGCAACAGCAATACTGAGACTGACAGGCAGACTGACTGAGTGGGTGGGTGTGTGCATAATTTGGTTTTGCTTGCAGGTTTATGTGAACTTCTTTACCAACAAACGCATAAAGATAAGTAAAGGAAACAAGAAATTCAAATAAAGGATTTCAGAAATGATTGGCATTGCCTTTGGCTGAATCGCTGGGCTTCACATCCTCTGATTTGGGGGTCTGTTGAAACAAACAACATGCATAATGTAAACATAAGGTTAATTCAAGATGTATTCATGATTTCCATCTGGAAGATTGTGTTAGTGTAAAAATATTCTAATAATACATATCAGTAGATTAAATCTTTCACATTTTAATTTTTTTTGTAACAATCTAGATAAGACTGATGTTGGGATGATGGGAAACCTTCTTATCCACTTTCTTGCCAAGAGTTAGATGAAAGGTTCGATACCCCTCATATGTCAGTAGGATCAATATGAAGCCAGCCACTACTGGTTTTCTTAGTGTAGATGACCACAGCATAGAGCCAGGCTAACTGTTTCTGTCTGTTTCCAGCCTTTATGCTAAGCTAACCACACCCTGGCTGTAGCTTCATTTTTAGCATACATTAGGGAGTGCTATCAATATTCTGTTTTCAGTTTCGTCATGAAAGAGTGAAAGCATGTTACCCAAAATGTTATCAATCTATACCCAAACTGCAGATCTGATTCTTGAATGTCAACCCTGATGTTTCTATATTGGGACCACATGAAACCTGTTGGTCTCACCTTGGACTTGAAGAGGAGGTTGATGACGCCCTTTGAGCGTCTGTCCGCTGTTCGGTCAGAGCTCACACAGACAGACATGCTCTTGCTGTCCCTCCTGGCTCTGACAGAGTCCATCTCCTCTGCGCCCCCCACCACCGCCAATGACAGACCTCCACACAGAAAAAAAACTGATGATTTAGTGTTTGTCTCATTCATAACCAGCTTACAATGAAAACTCCTCCTGCAGCCAGACCATTTAAAGTGACTAATTTTGCTCTTGCAGCTGTTCTGCTGATGAGCTGTGTGCTCTGGCGTCACCGCTGGAACTGTGTGTATGTTCAGTGAGGCTGTACAGCTTATATTCAGCGAAGCTCAACAGACATGGTGTCGCCACAAAACAGTCAATACTGGCCCAGCTCGCCTGGTCCAACATGGCAGAAAGCCAGAGACACTAAAACACTATTTTGGGGTGCAAGGTTAAGTAACTGAAGCAATGATATATAAACTCAATGTGGTTGGTGCTCATTTCTGGAACAATTACAATCAACAAAACTGATTCACTTATTTGACACCTTGCATCAGAGTTTGTGTAAGGTCAACCTATTACTCTAACAGCCTGCCAATTTGTTTTTAACACACATTATTTTAAAAACAGGCATATTCCTGCCAGACCTTATGTTTCCCTACAGTTAGCACAAAACACAGAGCGTGTCTTTCTATTTTGACTCTGTGGGCCCTTAGTTTACATGTTAAACTCACTTAAAGTACACTAGACAGAACCATGTGAATTTGTGTGCTTTACTCACCTGTGATGGCAGGCAGGGATCTGGAGTTGGCATTGGTCAGCAACACTTTTCCTTCATTTGGCTCAGACAAGTTGGTGTCACTGCGGAACTCCTGTTTCTTGGACAGCTAGAGGGAGACAGAGATCACACAAAATTCAGCAACACTTCCACATATATTGGCTCTATTACTAAACCATTCTTCCTCTCTGCCTTTCCTCTCTCATCCCATGATCTACCTCCCACTAAAGCTCAGTCTCACCCGTTTGCAGTCCAGTGTACTCGTCCTCTCTCTCTCCTCTGTGATGAATATCATGCTGCTCCTCTTCTTCTTCTTCTTACTCTTCCTCAGCTTTACCTCTGCATCGCCCACCGTCACCACCATCTCCGCCGTACTTGAACTCAAACTGCCGCTGGAGCGCGGCAAGGTGGAGGACCAGGAGGAGGGCGACTCTGGGGGGAAGTCCCTGGGTGGAGGCAGGAAGGATACGAGTTGTAAATAAAAGGGTTAAATGTAGATTTTTCATATCCATGTCGTTGTGGTGTCATTTTTCATGAAGAAAACATCTTTGCAGCTTAAGATAAGGTGTATGCTTGACCTTATGACATTAATAAGAAATTGATGGCCATTTTATTGCACTACAGTACATGAGATTTGTCATATTTGCAGCGAACGCTGGGGTTCTCTTCACACTCTGAGGTCACTAGGTTAATTCATCTGGCATCCCATATATAGTGTGTGTATATATATATATATATATGGTTCTAGTTTATTTTATTAATAGCATTTTAAAAAGCAAACAAGTTTTGGACCAAAGTGCCTCACAGAGACAGACATATATGCTTACACATACAATGATACAGAAATATACGTGCATAGATGTTAAAATAAAGCAAGATTGAAGTTAAACACAATTCAGACACAGGAAATCAGATAAAGACAGAAATACAGGATGACTTTCCCCCCAGCTGTTCCTATAGACTAAGAACCAGGGCATCTGCAATGAAGTGGATCTGACCGGTTTCTTTGGCGGTCCTCGGCTGGCTATTGGGCATCGGGATAGTGGATTCTAGCTCCACTTCAGAACATCCCAACATTAAGGTAAAATAACAAGGATCTAAAAAGTGTTTCATAAAATTACAACTGGATATAATGTCAATTTATGACAGATCTACCTGTCTGCATGGAGCTTGGTTGGAGTCCCACAATCAGATCCCTGCAGTGAGGAGATCGAGATGATGGACTGACGAATGGATCGCAGCATAGAACGAGGACGAGTGGACTTCCTCTCATCCATGTCCGGCTGGAAATGGTGGGTTGAACATTGTTACATAGGACAATACTTTAATATAGTACTACAATATTTCAGATAACACTACGATGATATTACTTTACTGATACTACTGTAGATAGGGACGGTGAAAAAAAGCAGAACATCATTTGAAAATCTAATAAAAGCAAAAGCAAGTGGAGTTACTCTTAAAAACAGCACATCACTTCTGCTCATCATTAGTTTAATCTCTCCTCAAGGGCAGAACCAATTTACAAGTTAATGACCATATTCAGCCCCAGTCAGACCATCCCAAACTTGCTCTGGTTGTAGAAAATGTAAAAGGTACAAATCCTACATCAACAATACACTCAAAGGCTTTTGAAAGTGCTTTGATCTTCAAAAATTTGCCTGGGCCAGCTCATTTGCAGCTTCATTTGCGCAGCTTTACCACAGTCATTATGTGACCAGCCTTGCAGAAAAGAACATGTTTTGGATTACAGAGAAAGACCATGTTTTAGTAAAAACTCGCTCCCCACATTTTGTCTCTTCTCCCTCTCTCATCACATCCCCCGCAGTTCTTACCAGCTCTCTCACTCCGTACTCCTTCTCCACTTTCTTCTTCAGCTGCTTGAAACACTCCTCCATGCGCTCGTGGAAAGGACGCAGGTCGTCCATCACTCTCTTGCCATGGAGAGATATCCCTCCACCCAGCAACGGGATCTATAAATACAAATGTTATGGTGTCAACAGAACGGCCACATAAAAGTAACGCATCTATATGTGGTGTGTACAGTGTATATTCAATAATGTGTGTTAGAGTGTTCAGTACCTGCCATGCGATGAGGTCTTTGAGGCGCAGCAGTTTATCTCTGTCCTCTGGGTGCTGCTGATTGTACTCTTCGGTAAAGAATGCCTGATACAGAGGAAAAATTCAAAATACATTTTAAACATCGAGGCTATACGTATCACCTGCCCAGGCATGGTTGGTAAATTAATTACATCCTACGGGTGAAATTATACCATTGAAAATGTTTGAGGATGAAAACTAAATAGTTCTAGTTATGCATACAAGCTACTCTAAATCATTTTTTATTTTAATGTTATTCACCCGCTGGAAGTGAAACTGACTTTTTGTCTCTGAAGCTCAGATAATCTTCATAAATAAATAAATCTTAGATGGTGAATCTTTCACAATGAATCTTTGTTAAATAAAAAACGAAGGCCTCTATGAAAAGCTAACCAAAATCAAAGTAAACTTTTGATGGGTGTAATAAACAATGCATTTTTAATTCCAATGCCCCCATACTATCTTAAAAAACAATATGACAAAGTTCAAAGCAAAGGGCTATAAATTGTGTTGATTCTTCACATGTTACCTTTTCATACTTGGCAAAGCCGCCCATGACAGCTGGGTCCACGATGCCATTGAGCAGCATGGAGAGGGGGTTGATGGGAAGGGTCCAATCAGCCTGGTATTGGTTTATCAAGGTCAGAATCTTTTCATTGGTTGACTCCATCGTCTCTATGGCGTTCTCCAAGGGAGACAAGGTGGTCTGGAAAGAGAAGCAGAGTGGTGGAAAGAGCAGAGGGTGGGATGTGGGAGATTAGAAAAATAAAATTGAGAAAAAATAAATTAAAAAAAGACACGCAACACTGGAGGCAATAGCTCAAAGCAAACACCCCCCCAACACACACACACACTTACATGTTTCATGTCAGTAGCCTCAAACCAGCGCAGGATCCCTGGCAGCTTATACACAGTGGTGAAGGTTGTGCGTTCAATCCACATGGACTAAAACACAGGAAAGGAAAGGACAGAAAAAAAGAAAAAAGCAATTAGTTGAGCGTCAGCCACTTGTGAATGCTCATAACAAAAAACCATATCTTGTATTAAAGTCTGAACCCTTTCAAGACACTTAATGCTGTTGAAGAAATCATTTAAAGTCCTGTTCAGATGTTTGCTATATTGGAGTGTTTAGTGGTATACAGGTTTAAATTGAAATTACGCACATTTATACAGCAGACTTAAAGTTATTGATAATAAAACACAATTGAGATCAATGGGTTGGACCCAGAAACTAGGGTCTGACATACAGTTGACATGACAAACAGTCCGTCTGTGATTGCTTAAATGTGTTCGTTAGATTCCTCATCAACTTTTTTTTTTTTTTTTAAACCTTTATCAAGTTTTTATCCAGCAGGATTATTTTTTCTGTCGGTGGTTCCTCCCACTGATAAAGGGTTTGGGCTATTATCAGTTTCCATTTTCAACATGCAGTTGGATGCATGTGTTTGTCTCACTTTATACTTGAAGGTCCCGTTTGGGACATCTGTTGTCTTCGTTGTGTGTGTGTATCTTTTTCAGTTTTTAGGAGTAGCTTCCTATTCAGTTGTGTTACTCCTTCTCTTCTAAATTAACTGTGGCCATCCTACAGATTCTTCTGGGACTCCATTACTCGTGGTTTCTCTCTGCATAAGAAGCTGATCCCAATGATACCACCAGCATTCTACAGCTCCACAGACGAGGAGGAATAGAAACCATGGGGTGAAGAGGAATCCTGCGGTTCTCTGGAGCATGGTGGATGAATCGTCCTCTGGTAAATTGCATGGACCGAATTAGAACAACTGTAACACCCGACTGTTGTATTGGTGGCAGCAGGACATAATGTGGTCAGGACCAGCAGGGTTTCAGGCTGTTTTCTGTCAGAGTTCTGAGACAGATCCAGTTTCCTGGCTGGATTATGTGGCACGGTTTGTCACTTGGCAAAGACTGAAAGGCCACAGCTCAGTACAGATTATCTGATTAGTATTTAATGTGCCTTTATTCCATCATTATGCCTGAGGTGATCACCCTTGGTAAGCATAAGTGTAAAAATATTCTGTTTACCATTTATTTTACCATTTACCATTTATTTATGTTTTGCTTCTCTGGAGAATGTGTTAACCATTCAGCCTTAATGGTTTGACCCTTTGGAAAACAATAAATGCACTTTAAAAAACAAAAAAGGAAATGTATATCTCTTATTGTAGGGAGAAAATCATCATCCCTGGGAGAGCTAATCACATTCCTACTTCTTCTGTCAGTCCTGCATAGACCTATTTTCAGTGTTATGGTCTTCTTATTCATTTATATAACTGTTTTGGTTCAAACACTAGGCACTCTCTATTTTTCATTGGCCATTTGTTCTTCATCTTTTCTTCATCACAACACAATCTATTATCTACTCTTAAACTGCACCTATACCCGAATCTAATGTTGTGTCCTAAATGCTTTGAAATCTTATAATACAATCTGATATACCACACTCTGCTATTGAATAAAATCCTATTATTTTATTTAACAGGAGTTCATCTTTTCAGACAATGCAAGTAGACAATAGTTTATGAAACACTTTGATGGTCCCAGTATTCTTTAGTGTTTAGTGTTTTCATAAAAACTCACAACAAACTCATTGTTCGGGTCCACAGGTCCTTTCCTCACCGGCCGGGAATAGTGAAAACGCTGCACATAGTTGGCCTTGTAGAAGCTGCACAAAGTGTAAACATAGAGAGAGACAGAGGTGAAAGTCAAACAAAGGAACTAAAACAAAATTATTTCAAAGAGTGAAACGTGAGAATATCAGGACTGTCTATTCTTTTTCAGTGCACATCATTTCACAGCATGCTGTTTAACAGACTTGATAATCTGGTCGGGAACAGGTTTGTTCTTCAGGCGAGGAGGAATCTCGAGGACTGGTGCCACTGTGAAACACTGGATATCTGTTTCAGATCACTCAGGAATAAAACATCACTACATCTTAGAGAGTATCTCCACATCCAAAATGCACAGACTGATAGTTGAGAGATGCATCAGACCTCCAGCGGCAAGGTTTTGTTATGCAAGAGGTACAGCAAAAGTAAACAAAAATTTATTTAAGATTAGCAGTGTTAGCGAATAACTAGTTACATGTAACAGCATTATTTTATCACAAAATAAATGTGCACTTCAACGTACAGAAAGTTGGAGTCAGGGATAAAACTATCAACCTTGGGCTTAAAGAACAATTCCCTCTGAGCCACTGAGCTACAGCCACCACTTTACTGGTGGGTGTATTATGCCTGCAGAAGGATACACTGCAGTGGTGAGTTCCTGATGTCGTCTCCTGGGATGGTGGTGGTGTTGAGGCGCACGGCGCTGGGGAACTGGCTCATCAGATGGTTCTGGAAGTCCTCTCTGCGTTCATACTCCTTGCCCCGGTGAATAAACACCTTGTTCTGAAGCCAGAGGAAATATACTGGTGTTTACAATGACAAAGATTAAGCCCTTATTTCTCCTGCGATCAACAAAGGGAGATTCTCTTTTTATCTTGACTTCCTTATAGGACAGTCAGTTCATATAGAGCTGGTAGACAGTGCATGTCTTTCTTAAAGTGGGCCTATGCCTTGTCTCCTTTCTCTACCCTGGCCCCCTCAAAACAGACTAACTGTCTTTATCATACTCCTTACCACAGCAGTTAAACACATCTAATGAATAAAGGAGCTATAAACAGTGTAATATTTTATGTCTGCACTTTGCTGAAATCTACAACCTTTCCCACAAGGTACTTAATGTACCATTTTGTTAATCATCTCACTGGTGTATTTAGAAACCACTGCTGCAATTTTAAATAGCTTAGCTTCAGTGCTGATAATGGGAAAATGTTACTAAAGTGTTTGTAAACTCTTTGTACAAGGAAGGGAGTCCTTGGTACCTTTTTGCTTGTTACACATAATGTGAGACAAACACAACAATCATTGTGCTTCTAATCTATGAAAAGTGAGAACTTCATTTGTTATACTGTTAACTTTTAACTTCAACAAACAGTGACAAACACAAACCCTGAGGAATGGAGGGTAGCCCTGTCCGTAGTAGCCCACGGCAAAGTAGTCTGGTTTGGGCCTCAAGATCTTCATAATGTTTTCATAGAACCTGGCTTGTTTCTCCTACAGAGAGGGAGAGAGAGACAGCATGTGTTCAGAAGAGAGTTTCAGATGTGCACCGTCTGCAGTCGTAGCAGTTTTATCAGCTTGTGCCAATGACAACGCTACCCTCAGCAGAATGCTGGGCCTTTGAGGGTGACAGATGGAGTAAAAATAAAATGCACAGCATCCAAGGGCGCTGTCTGTAAGTTATCTAACCACATAAATTCAACATTAGCAGAAAGAGAGCCCCTGCTGCAGTCACATAAAGAAAGAGATTTTTCCATTGTTGGTAAAAAGTTTAATTCTCTGTGGGGAGGGGGAAAAGAGAGTTAAGTGAAGGGGAGATAGAGGAGAAGGTGGTGCTGATTTGAGCATGGAGGGAATCACTTCGGCTGTACTGTCGAAGCAAGAGATGAAAGACACAGAAGAGTGATTGAGAGGACAAAGTAAGAAGGGTTGGTAGTGGTTTTCAGTTGCTGATGATTGGCAATGAAGAATCACACTATGGGGTCATATGTAATTGGGGAAGCTCAAACCAGAGTTCTTCAGAAAGAGATTTATTTCAAAGGAGGACTTGAAGTGTCAAATTAGTATTAATTTCTAAACATGGATGAGTGGTTGTGCTGAATCGTTGGTAGTATTTGAGAGTGTAGATGACTAATTTAGTGTGGAAACTGCTGATTGGGAACAATATTTTCTGAAGGCTTCTGTGTGCTATTTAGAACTTAAAGACTGGCAGCTGGACAATTTACTAAGGGTCCAGTTAAAAAACAGGTGAACTTGAAGTGAGCTATGTGACTGCTGCTATCAAAAACATGAATAAATTGACTGTGTCTTCCTGTCCTTCAAACACTCCCTTACATCAAGGGACATTTATAACATCTATAAAGGGAATTTAGGAGAAAAAGGATGAGAGAACGAAATACAGAGAAAAATGTGAGATCATGTGCAGAAGATGTGCATGTATTACCAGTCTCCTGCTGAGTAACTCGTAGTCAAAGATCTCGTTTTCGTACTGTTCAGCTAGTTCCTTACACAGAGTGATGGCCTCCTCCCACATCTAAACACACACACACACACACACACACACACACACACATAGACAAGGAGAGGAAGAAGTGTCCTTCATTACACCATCTGCTTATAGTTCGGCAGCAGCTGTCGTGGTGGGAATTCATCTGGTGAAAATCTCTGTTTCCAGGTCTCTGGAGAGTGGAGGGAAACGTCTCTTTCACTGCTTTAGAGAACTTAAAGCACTCATGGAGAATACAAAATAAACGAGATACCAACGTACCGCTCAGAGACTATGACAGCATGATTACAACTCTGTCTATCCCTGGAAAGATACTGAATGTTTGATACAGGAAAGGAACTTTTTCCCTAAATAAAAGTCTCTGAATTCTGATATTTATGGTCTTTCGCTTAAGTGAACAAAGTAATTTGCATAACAATGTGATGTTTTGATCGTGTTGTAGAAGGAGTTCAGAAACTGACTGCTACAAGCTTTCTTCAGAGTAAAAAGCCTATTTTTGATGTTGGAGCATTGATCAACATCTGTCAAACCATCACATTATTCCATGAGGGTGTTGTTAACAAAGATACTTATGCTATAGTCTAAAACAATGCTGACCTTGCCCTTGTCAAAGTAGTCGATGATGGTGTCGTAGAGCGTTTCTTTGAGCTGCCGCTGGGTTTGTGAGCCGTGGAACTCAAACTGGGGGCTGCACATCTCATCTAACCACTGGAATGGAGACAGGGTGGAAGATAAAAATAAGGACAGGAAAGTGAGATACAGTATTGCTGATACGAAAGAGAAAAAGTTGCAGTCAGACCATCTTTGTTTTTTACCCCATTTATCATGATGTTGAAACAAGAGAGGAGAAGAACTAAAAGCGTAGTTTCTTTGTGGTAATAAATCAGTATTAGTCATAAGCCGAGTGCGCACAAACATGCAGTGCAATGTTCATTAATTATGAGGAGACAATAGTTAATCTTTCATTTCATAAATTGCACAGAAATTAATTTAGAAACTAAACGGAAAGTGCACGATGATCTCTCCGAAACTGACTTATATTATTGAAACAGGTCTATTTATTTAGAAGAAGAAGAGGATTAAAACATGCTGTGTGTTACAACCCGCTCTTTCCAATAATGTGAAGCGGGTATGACAGGACTGACACTGGAGATGAATGGAGATTGTAAAAAAAAGTTTATCGAGTTCAACTGCTTTGACACTAAACAGTGAGAGGACGAGAGAGACAGAGAGAGAGGGAGCCATGCCCTTATCCCCCTGTTCCTCTCTGTGGGCCTCTAAGTGTCCCATAAAAGAGATGAAGAGACAAAAGAGGTCAAACACACATACGTGAGGCTGATGCTCACACAGAAACCCACGCACACCCGGAATCAATCACCACGGTGATGCACCCACAGCGGCCGATGCCATAAACTAACATCGGAGTTTAATCATTTGGAGGCCAGCGACGAAGCAGCCATTTATCAGCCAATAAAATACTGTCTCGTTCGCAGCAGACAGAAAAGTGATTAGACAGAGCAAGACACTGGGTCCGGCATTAAAACGACAGAGTAGCTCTTTCTCTCTCTCTATATATGTGTGTGTGTGTGTGTGTGTGTGTGTGTGTGTGTGTGTGTGTGTGTGTGTGTGTGTGTGTGTGTGTGTGTGTGTGTGTCCTACCTTGAGCAGACGAGAGTGGAGCAGCAGTGTGTATGCTGCCTCTGTGTAGTTTTCACCCTCCAGATGAAGGTCCCTCAACTTGTAAAGGTACCTGAGCACACACGTGTACAAACACAGACACACACACACACACACACACACACACACACACACGCACACACAGAGTCACAGAGGTCAATTTACTTTAAATGCAGTGTATACATCACTCCACTAGATGCCCCTGTTGGGCAACTTGAAGCAAATGGAGCATTTATCACTAGTGTGTCAAATATTAACACAACATAGACATGCAAACACAAAAGCAACATTTAGCAGAGTCCTTTAAACGGTCTGTCTGATATTTTGTAGCCCAATAATGTTTTAAAAGCCCGACAAAGAGGAAGATGGAAACGTTAGGCTGCTAGTGAACCAACATACTCGTTTACTGCTTGTTTTTTTGGTTTAGATTATTTTCTACATCTTTCTCCCTCTGTCTTCTACCTCTGTCAGGGGAAAACATTTTGCCACATAGCCAGAGGCCGGATTTTTTTGCTGAGGCATTGAGGACAAAGCAAGAAAGCTGTGGCTTCTAGATGCTTTTAAAATGAACACTCCTCTGTATGCGTGATGCACTCTCAGGTCAATCGTTCATTCTGTCGAGGTAAATGTTGAAGGGTCTTGGTTTGTATTCTTTTTAACCTCATCTCCCCTTTTTCTCTTTCCTCTCACTTTAAACCAGCTAATTTCCTGTCTGGAGAGTCAGCCTGTTCTATTGGTTAGGACAACAGTTGATGTTGAAAGTATGAATGTCAAGTCAATCTGCACTTCCATCTACTTACTGAACCTGTTTGTTTGATTGACCGTTCACTGTTGTCTATCTGTCACCTTCGCTCTTCATCCTTCCTGTTCTTCCAGCCTTCCCTCTCTTCCGTCCTCCATCTCTCTGTTTTTTTCACCAGTAATTTGGTGTTTTCAAAACCTAAATTACATTAGCAAGAGGCCAATTCTTCAATACCTGGGTGTTAGAAACTGTTTATACAGGGCAATTAAGTTTGTAGAATTTATCTTTTCATTTTAAGATCAATCTAGTTGCTATCTAATTAACTCATATTAGGGTTATATCATTACTAAATGGAAACATTGGCAAAGGTGTACTTAAATTGCTCATCAGAAACATTGCTGACGTATGGGCGGCTGTGGCGTAGTGGAGAGCAAGGTAGTTCTCCAATCAGAGGATCGGAGGTTCGATACCCGGCCTCGGCAGTCGATGTGTCCTTGGGCAAGACACTTAACCCCAAGTTGCTCCCGAAGGCTTGCCATCGGTGTGGACTGGATGTTGCATGAATGTTAGTTAGAGTCTGATGGTGGCACCTTGCATGGTAGCCTGTCATCAGTGTGTGAATGGGTGAATGATATGTAATATATACTACTGATTGTAAGTCGCTTTGGATAAAAGCGTCTGCTAAATGACTGTAATGTAATGTAATGTAATGTATGGTCCATAACTGACATAAGCTATCACCCAATTCCACACTACACTCAAATTCTTTTGAGTACAGTTTAAAGTGTGTTAAAATTAGAAAGGTGACACAAATCCTGGAAGTACATTCAAAAAAGTCAGTAAACTAAAAGGCGCTTAACTTTTGGGTGCTACAATTTAATGTAAAGAGGCTATAGGGACGGCACTCAGTGATGCAGAAAAATGTAGTGGCATCGGCCACTGTGGGTGCATCATTGAGTGATTGAATTTCCTAGTGAGACAGCTCTACAAAAAAAAAATGTAATGTTTGGAAAAACATTTTATAAAGTGACAGTTTGATTGACGTCTGACAAAGTTTCTGTTAGTGCAAAACAGTAAAGAAAGTTGAATCCTTGCATACTAACTGCGAAAGGCGGTATACTATTAGGATACGTATTTAATATATATAGCCTATTAAATACAGTTTATGGAATAATTAGCTCACATGTTAACATTAGTTTCATTATCAATATAAATGTAAGCAATTAAGATGAAAATTTAATGATCGTTAATTCACACGCTGGGCCAGCCCATAATTAGTTTGAGGTTTTATTATCCATGCATGGCTTCTAGTAAAATAGATAGAACTGTGTAGGATGACATTCTGTCTTATTGTTATTCAACACATAGGACTACTGCTTTAATTTGTGTTTCAATTAAACTATGTTTGTTTGCTAATGTTAACTAGCAAGCTGGCCAAATGTACAGTATTCTCCACAGGATACACAGAGGCAGCTGATCAACCACAGAGCTGAGCTCTCATTCACACCCACAGATAACTAATTATGTCCAAAAGCTATCGCCAGAAATGCACGTGGGACCTGACGGGATCTGTGTTCCCCCCCCCCCCTCTCTCTCCCTCTCTCCTGTCATTATCCCGTCTTCCTCCGTCTCTCCCTCATACCAATCATGTCTCTCTTTCTCTCTGCTCGCCCTCCAGTCAGTCTAAGAGCTGATCCTGTGGATTCTGACATTAATTCAGTGGGACTCGTATAATCCCTTGTCAGATTATGGAGCAACACACACAGACACACACACACACACACACACACACACACACACACACACACACACACACACACACACACACACAGACACACACACACACACACACACACACACACACACACACACACACACACACACACACACACGTACTGACTTTCAGACACACGCATTCATTTACAAAGCAGAAATGCACCACTTAAACGTCTTTAATGTCAAAGTCAGCTCATAAATACCTGATGTACATCCCTTCACGATTGATGTCCTTGTAAAAGTTCTGCAAAATCAAAAGGAGAAGTTGGGTCAACGTGTGTGTGAAGGATTTTACTTCATTCTGAATCACTGCACTGATTACTAGTTTGTCGTTTTGCATTCATGTGGAGGAATGTTTGTTTTAAATGGCGGTATGTGTGCATTATGTGTTTTATACTTCAGATTGCCTGTGTGGGAGTGTGTGCATGCACATTTGCTAGTCAAGCAGCACAAACTCTCAGTTTAATGAAGTTTAATGACGTCTACAGAGAACAGAGGAGTGGAACGAACTGGTGTACCCCAAACGCTCATCACCAGCACGAGCCAGCAGACACAATACACACACAAACAAACAAACAATCACAAATATGCAAAAACCAAGCTCATTTGCTGTGAAGTTCACTGTGAAGCCGAAGCATACCGTATGCATATTTATGGCTGCTGAGTTTATTTTTGCAAAGGCTACATACATCATTGTTTGCATCAATGCATTTTGACTTGAGTAACAATGTCCTGATGGGGGCCGTCCATCTACACGCAGGTCAGGTGATTTTACTCTCAACCGTCTTTTGAATACAATCAGTAATAGAACTACAGTATCACCTTCTATGTATCTTTCCTAACAGACAACACACCAGGTGGCAGCCATTTAAAAATCTGTATTTACTGTTGAGTTATTCTGGAAAGCCTTTATCTTGCGGTTAGCCGAGGTTATTTCAGCCTGAGTGTTGAGTGTACGCTTGTAAATGCGTCTAAGTGTATTTGTGTTTCTTTGAAAGTGCATCCACATGAAGAAGCATAGCAAATACATGTGCATATGTGTGTGTACTTCCTTAGTGAAGTTAGTCTTGAGGGGGAGGCTGCTCGCCTGCTGAAGGGATTTCTTTAGCTGGCCGAACAAATGAAAGAGAATAGCTAATAGGCACCTGCCACAGGCTAAACATCTCTGTCATGTGCCAAAAGCCTCAAAGCCTCATGGGAAAATAACACATTAAAGATACAAAAACAGACACAACCATTCATCATTAACTGATCCTCCTAAATGTTAGCGTCTCAGAAATGTCTTCTAAGAATCCCAATAAAAAAGGAAGATATAAAAGAATGCAAACTAATTATGGGGGAACTATATGATTTAGTTGTTCTGTGGAGTAACTGCATGGTGGGCAGACGGGATCCGTTACTAAACTTGGGTATACAGTGGGGAAGAATCTGATTAGGAGATCACATAAGACAAAAGACGTGGAGCAGACAGGAGCTGATGCAACACTCTGCAAAAACAATCAGAGACCAGGCACAGAGATGAATCTTTTCCTTTAGATCAGTCGGCAACACAAATCAAATGAGGAAAAGGGAAACAAAGACCTTGGCATGAAAGACAAGACATAAAATCAGTGTTGCATAATAAACTTTTCAATCAGTGTGGCTCCTTTGGTATGGATGAGATTATTGAACGGGGTCTCGGTGGGACAAACTCACTTAGTAGTCTCTTCTCATCCATTCATTACACTTAATTTCAATTAATAATGAGTTTATTGATGTATATATGTGTATGTGTGTGTCTGAGAGAAGCACCTTTCTATGGGGTTCAATACTGCAGCAACAAAGCACAGTGCATGTATCACAAGGTTAGTGTCAATAAATTGAAATGGATGGTGACGCATACCAGATTCACAACATATGGGAGATTTCGAAAGATTTTCAGCATCAATGAATCATGAAGAAAACAAAAAGATTATTAAATTATTACGAAAGGCTCGCTGCAATATGGTGAAATTCAAGGACTCAACTTCCTACTTAGTCCTTTACCCACGTTTGTTACTGCCCTTCAAAAAAGCCCACCTAAACAGCTCGGTTGTGGAGAGTGAATTTGTGAAGCGGATCAAGCCTGCAGCAATTTAAAGGTATTCTGTATTTCAAAGAAGTTGGGACCTACCAGAAGGTTGACAGTGCAGCTCATGCGGTTGTTTCGGCTGTCATCGCTCATCACCGCACGGTAGTCAAGGAGACGAATGAGGAGTCCCTTCACCAAGGCGACAAAGTGCTGCACCTGTGGCCTCAGTGTGGGTTGCTCTGCAGC
This sequence comes from Anoplopoma fimbria, assembly GCF_027596085.1. Classification (NCBI taxonomy): domain Eukaryota; kingdom Metazoa; phylum Chordata; class Actinopteri; order Perciformes; family Anoplopomatidae; genus Anoplopoma; species Anoplopoma fimbria. The sequence goes on from NC_072452.1 coordinate 13,567,201, forward strand.
ACAATCCAGCAGGCTGGCAGACAAGAAGCATACATAAATTCATCATCAGAGGATTTGGTCTTTGTGAATGTATATCAGTTAAACCAGACACATGACTCCAAAGTTAACTTATCGAGGGTGAGCAGTAAATCTGCTCTCTGAAGTCATGTTTAGGACAAGAGCAAAGCCAGGCCAGTCAAGATTTAAACCATTCTTCAAATGTTATACCATATTTTATCAGTACTATCCCTTTTATTCTTATGTGCTTATATATATATATATATAAAATAGAAAGTATAACAGCTGCTGTAATTGTCATTTCTGTTCTAATACTGAGGCCTACATGGTCTCCAGTAGTTCCATGTATCGCTCGTCTCCTCCTCCACCCTCCACCTCATGGTCCAACTTCAGAATGATCTCATTCTCAAACTATTGAAGGAAAGAGAGAGAGAGAGAGAGAGAGAGAGAGAGAGAGAGAGAGAGAGAGAGAGAGAGAGAGAGAGCAAAGGGGAGAAAACAAATAAGAGAAGGAATAGAAGGAATCAATTATGCAGGCATAATTAAGGTGTCTCTTTTACTTCCATGCAGTGCACAGGAAATCAATGGATGTGCACAATGTTCGTGTGCCAGTGTTTCTTTTTGTATTTTGAGCGTGCAAATGTGAATTAGTCCTTTGCATCCTCTGATGTTTAGTGTGAACATTTATGCACACATACATAGGACATTTCTGTGTGTATGTACCTTGTGGAAGTCTCCAGAATGTGCATGTTCACAGGTGATCATGTCGAAGAAGATAGGGATGGTGGCCCTTCTCAGCTCTTCCTCTGGGATCAAAGTCATCTCCAGGATGGGACCCACCATGCCGGGGATGAAACAGATTTTATGACTGCCTGAAAGACACACACACACGAACACACGCGTGATGAAAATGCTGGTAAAACCATATCTGACCCATCTCCCCTTGCTCATCAGCTGTACTCTGAAAGGCTCCACAGGTCTCTGTCCAGCAAAACACCCTAATTCATGGGCAGGGTTTCCTTCTACAATAAAGTGATCTCTGATTCCTATCTCCAGAGAATGACATCTCTGTACATGCTGTCTGTCTATGTGAAATGGAGCTGACATTGTGAACCCTTATTACCATGCTGTACCGAAAACATATTTCACCAACGCTTGGTTGTGCTGTTCACCCCCCTACACAGGTTTGTCTTTATATGAAAGTAAACACACATGTTTGCATAACCAGAAGCAGCAAGGCAAGCACAGTTATATAAACTAGATGTTCTTACCTAGTTTGTACCAGATGTCACGTATAGCAAAGCCAATGAGTCTTCTCATATCTCCGTATCTGGAATTAAGAGATTAAAAAAAACACATAAACAGGGAAAGAAAGAGAAATCAGCCCAATTGTTTAAAATCAATGTCTTGATCAATACTGTTTTTCATCTTCAGAAACTGAGGAGCCCAGTGGGGAAGATAATGCTGTGCTAATCTGCCCCAACACAAACCAAATTGAATCTCTATCTAGAGGCATCACACGGTTTTAATAGGTAGTGGGAGTGTAAACAATAAATGCAGACTTCAAAATAGATCACAAATCACTGAGTGTTTCATTGGAGCAGGGAGAGTATGTGTGGTAAATAAGAAAATGATATGCCCCCTTCTCTCACTTGGCCAGAATCTTGTTCCTCTTGGTGTGCGAGAAATGCTGAAGCTGCAGAGACTCCTGGGTAATAAACGCCACCGCCAAGTGGAAGTAGTTATTCCACAACTATATGGAGAGGAAAAGTGACAAGAGGGGAGAATGTAGAGAGAGAGAGAGAGAGAGAGAAAATAGAGATCTTTGTTAAAAGCAGGACAGCCCAAAAAAAAGGCCTTTAAATACACACAAATACACTTACCTGAACTTCAAAGTCGTCATTATTGAGGAACTTTTGGTTCATTGTGTCTGCATAGGTGTTGATGGCCCGCAGGAACACTCTAATGGAGAGAAACACAATAAAACAGATGGTGGAAATCAATGCTAGGAAAAAAGATCTTCCTGATGCAGCAGTTTTATTGTTGATGAATGATTAATGACTAAATAAACAACTTTTAAGGTGCTCAATATGAAATTCAGAGCAGTCCTCTCCATGCTGAGAGCCCTGACACAGCAGATTGCAACTAAAGGTGCTAACAGTGCTAACAACAGCAACAGTGATGAAACAGCTATGTCAAAGCATGAGAAGCTCAGATTACAACACACAAAAGAGGAGAGCAACTTCATTATCTGCTAAGGTAGACATCACTCCCCTATACCTTTACATAGGAAATAGTTGTTTGCTGAGATATAGATGCTTTGCATATATTTTGGAGGACCTTTAAGGAGAAATGAGAATCTGTCAATGACCACAAATGCAGCTTATTTGTTGTTTATCAAAGATTTGAAAGCTTTGACAGCTGCTCCATCCCTGAGCTTTGTTCTACTATTTCAGGCTAGACTGTAATATTGCTTCAGATTCCAAGCTTCTGTCACAATAGATGATAGCAGCTTCACACAGTGTGCAGGCGTATCAGGGATTTGTGACTTTATGCATTTCTAAAGTTAAGTATCAAATCTGCTCCAAGTCTTTCTGCACAAACCCTATCCATCTATCTATCGATCTATCTATCGATCTATCTATCTATCATCGTTATTCACAACCAACTGACATTCCCTTTCCCTGCCTTTTACTTTTCGGCGGGACATTTTCTCTCTAACGACCTGCACATCACTTCCCTAGCCCCGGTCTGCAGACTCCTTATCAACATGTCTTTACCTTTACCTCACTCTCACTTCTAACTATTTTACTTTTCCTTTCCTCTGACACAGCTGTAGCCTCCCCTCTAGCTTACATCACAAAAAAATAAACCGCAGCAGTTCACTCACACTCACACACACACACACACACACACACACACACACACACACACACACACACACACCAACACATTGTCACCTCAGCCTTTTTTTCATCATCGCAACCCTGATCCCCAGCTTTACTATCTCTTACTTATCCCTGTGTGGGTTTGTGTGGCTTCACAAGTCACTGTGGATGTCTTTTATGATTCACATACACCAGGCCTAACTGTCCCAATAGCAGGTCTTACTGAGGCAGTCGCAGCCTTTTCCGTTAGAGAAGCAGACCCGGGACGAGTAAGTGGATGGTTCAAATCTCGGGTCTGTATGTGTGTGCTTGTAGTACCTGTTCTGAACCATGATCATGGCCATCCAGTCAGAGGGGTACACATGCTTCCCAATCAGGTCCTTGAAAAGTAGGAAGGACTCCATCAGGAAGTCCTGCAGTGAAATGAGCAAGAGAAGAAGAATGTGTGTGTATAGAACAGAGAAAGATTTTTTTTTACCATTGGTGTGTATTGAACAGACATCTGCAGGTGTGTGTGTGTGTGTGTGTGCGTGTGTAATTACCACTAGATCAGAGGATCCAGCGAAGGTTTCGATGTATGTTTCATAGTGACGATCATCCATCTGACTGAGGATAGCTGTCATGCAGGCGACCACTCTGGACTACGAAGGAAAAGTGTGTGAGAGACAAAAAGAGACGCATTATTCTTTGGGCACTGTGCAGCTGCTCTTACACTGCGTGCTATGCTTCTAAAGCGAGACATTTAAATCTCTTAAGGTACATTATTGCTGCACCGTGACTAAGGCTGCCTAAAGTGAATTAATTTCAACAAAAACCTCACACCAGTTATGTCATATTACGAAGGGCAGCGCTCAGAGCAAGACACTGTGATGTTATTTTTGGAACGTTGCTGTTCGCATGACATTTTTTATACCACAGTGTTTTTCACAAATGACTATAATTACTATAAACAAACATTACCAGGAGGATTGGCAGCCTCTCCAGTTTCTAAATTGTATTTTACAGTTAAAGTGTGACTGTCTGCCACTAGGTAAGATTTCAAAAATATATTCTGAATTGCAAAAATAACAAAAGAAAAAAGATCCACATAACAGCAAAATGGTGAAAAGTGCCAACAGCTTCATGAATAATTACTTTAAATATGTGTTCTACTTTTGTAAGGAAGAAAATCAGAAGACAACTTTTGGACAGAGCAATATCAGCAACATCAAGGAAAGTGGTAATTTTGACAAACACTGGAGCAATGTTCATATAATATGTAATGCAAGATGTGGTCAACAAAGTGTGACAGACAGTTTACACAGTGTGATATTATAGCATGGTAAAACATTATATTAAAAAACGTTTCAATTAGAATCACATCAAAACAAGACATTTGAAGCTCCTGATTAAACAACAGTTACTCTTGATTTAGAGCAAACTTGCACATTGATTTACATTTTTTTTGCATTGGTGTTTTTAATGAGGTATTAGCTCCTCCATATGTGCACTTAACTGTGAATATGGCCCACGGTGAGTACACAAAAACAGAGAGAGAGAGAGACTGGTAACAGGGAGAATTGGATAAAGATAAAAGTGAAGGAGAGTCAAGAGACAGCAGAGGAGGCAGAACGACTGAGCATCGCTTTGAAAGTAAGACAGACATGAAAGATGAGGATAAGGAGAAAAAAAAAGTTTCAAGTTTTAAGTGTGTGTGAAAACTACTTATGCTGAGAAAAAATCCTTGAGCTGGATTAAAGCACTAAATTCATGGAAAAGTTAATGGAAACCTTTCCACAACCTGAGAGGAGAGAGACACTGAGAGGGGCCGCAGGCAGGAAGAGAATAGAAATAACCAATAAAATGAATGTAAAAATGGTTTGCATATATTACAGATACTAATTCATAGACTACTAAAATATTGATTGGTTAGTCATTTACTATCAGCCCCCCCAGTCCCCTCTTTTCCATCTACTCCACCTGTTTGTCTGATTATTAATTATTCGCTGTGAACACCCATGCCCTTTGTGTTTTCTGTCCAGCCAATAAAATGACATATTGAAACCTAAAATGAAACATGGTAAAGCTCAAGTTGTAAATGTTTGTGGAACATATAAAAAAAATAAAAAAAATGATCTGCCAAACATAAAGTGTCCCTGTTACTTTTGCTATTACATTTTTCCACTTTCTCTTTTCGATCTGCCATTTATATTTTCATTTCTGCTCGTAAACAAGCAGGAATGACCCTCATACCAATGAAAGCCATCAGATTGAGTCTGAAAGGGGTCGGAGCACCTCAGGGACACTAGGACTCCGTCAGAGCTAAGGTCCATGGTGCCGTACTTAAAGCCACTGTCATTTAGTTTTGTTCTACTGTAGTTAATGTTTTCTGAACATTCCCTCTGCTGGGCTTAATTGCTGGAATGAAGTTCGCAGAACCTTTTGATTAACATGGCAGATGGGCAGGTATTTCTGCTTCGTCGGAACAGCCAGGGCTTGGGTGAAATTATTCTCCAAAGTTGTTGGCACAAAAGGGAAACACGAGACAGAGATGAAGAATGATGGATGGCTGATAGAAGATGAAAGATGAACGGCATCTCATGTGGTGACAGCTTTCATCTAATCAAAATGAGCAGGGCTTGTGTGTTTGTGTGTGTGTGTGTGTGTGTGTGTGTGTGTGTGTGTGTGTGTGTGTGTGTGGGCGCATTTGCCTTCATTCTAATAGGAAAACATACTTTTTCAGTCATACTTATCCTTCACCCTCTCTACCGTCTTTGCCTCCTTAGAGTGTAATGGTTGATCAATAATAGGATTAGCACACACACACACACACACACACACACACACACACACACACACACACACACACACACACACACACACACACACACACACACACACACACACACACACACACACACACACACACACACACACACACACACACACACACACACACACACGCACACCAAACCTACTCTACAGTTTACAGTTCAGTGTTTGTGTGTCTGTGTGTGTTTGTTAAGGTCACGTGTGGTATTGCCCTACTTCTGTGTAATTAGTCTTCTCTGATGACTTATGCTCTCAATCTCCTATAACACCATCTAAAAACACACACAAACAGCAACGCTCAAAGGGCCAAATAACTGACCATCAACTGTGTGTGTCCTCACACATAAATGTGTTTCATCAACACATTGCATGGCATGCAAAGACATGTGGGATTGTGGATATTAATTAAACTAGTGAAAATTACAGTGAGTGATTACAGAGAGAGAGAGAGAGAGAGAGAGAGAGAGAGAGAGAGAGAGAGAGAGAGAGAGAGAGAGAGAGAGAGAGAGAGAGCTCAGGGCTTGTCGAGGCAAAGGCCTTACGCAACAGTGAAGAGATTAGTGACAAAACAGGACACAGATGCTGGCAAGGTCTGGGATTTCTCTCCCCTCCTCCACCTCTTTTCCATCATTTATCCATCCATTTTCTCACTCTGGACACTCTCATTAATAATGTATTAACAGCTGTATTTTCAGAGTTGCATCAGAATGACAGGTACCTGAAATGCACCTGCATGACTAGAAATACATCTGAACTAAGTCTTGCTAGCAAACCTAGAAGCTGCAATGTTGATTAAACTGCACGGTGCAAAAGAGTCAAACTAAACAACTACTAAACAACTTTAGTTGGGACTTAAAGCCCATAAAAGGCTGTCTGTCTGACCCTCACTACAGCTGACATTCAACCTTCACCACCTTCTTTTGCACCATCAACAGCTCCAGAGCTTCCACCAATGCACTGATGATGTTGCTGATTTCCACACCCCATTGTTCATTTGAGTTAACTTTGGTTTAATCAATTATTTAATTGTTTCTTTTAAGTAGATCTCTTGCATGGAATCCCTTCCTTGTAACATTCCCTGAGCCAGTTTGCGACAACAATATTCCAGATAAGAAAAAGGTTCCAGCAACGAAACCTTCACCGTCAAACTGTCAAGGCAAAGCCATGATGAACATGCTGATAAAGCCACTTAATGATTTCGACGCTTTTTTCTTTTCTTTATTAAACCATATAAAATCCATTGAGGAAAAAAATATTTTGAGATGGCAATTTCGCCAAGAAAGCAGCAAAATTCAACAGTAAAAGCATGACAACTTCACACATGCAATGAAACAAAAAACAAACCAAACATTACAGAGTAAACACTTAAATCCCACATCAACAGAAGAGGATGAATGGACACAGAAAATGTATGAATCATAAAGGCAAAAAGGCAACAAGACATGTTAAAATTGTTATGCATTGTAGCAGAAATAGTTTGTGATTTGAACCTCTGAGAACTTTTGCCACCATAAGCAACAAACTAAAGTAAGGCTGAGGCTGAAAATGCAAAAGTTTGTGCTATTTCTTCTTTCTCAAGTCTGAATTTTCTGTTTTAAATTCATTATCCCCAAGAGCAGCCTGGTGGGATAAACAGTGAAACACAATTAATGCAATTAGATATAATTACCATATCATTCATTTTAAATTAAGGCCGATTATTAAAGCAATTACTTTGTCAACTCTAATTTAAATAGAATCATCTGAAGTACACAAATGTTTTTTTTTCTGGCATGTTAGCTCATCTGCCACTCAATAGCGTGGAACAGCAAGTAATCCACCGTCGACACTTGGATAATGTTCGTGTTTGGAAGACAGGAAGACATTCAAGCAGCAAAATAGACTACGAACACAAATACATGAATAAATGAGTTTCAACCGAAAGCTCAGAGGAACACGATGACAACCATTCATTCAAATGGGTTCGTATTAGACCCATTGATGCCTTTCACAGCTCTTCATTCAGGTCCATACCCTGACGGTGTTCTCCTCCCCACCCTTCCTTTTTCTCTTTTCCTCCTCCCTTCTCTGTTTTTTTCTTTTTGTGGTGTTCCCTCCAGGAGGCAAGTCAATTTTGCTGCTCTCAACTGTGATTTTTCATATCAAAAAAAATAAAACAGAACATCTACAAAACACAGTCCCACAGGAAGCCTGCAGCATCCCTCACTGTATCGCAGACACACACTCATTCCTGACCGCGCTCTATAACATGTGTCTATAACACACACACAAATTGCCAGACAGCATGGTGGGAAGTAGAGGGGGGGTTGAAAGACAGAGATGGATTGAGCGGAGGTGCAATTAAGAGTTGCTGTGTTTCTCAGGGTGATGTGACTATGTGTCTTTGTCTGAGGCAGAGTAAGAGAACGAGGGAACATGGGTGTTTATGTGTGTGGATAAGTGTTAGAGTTTCAGTGTGTATGTGAACATGTTCGTCTGTTAGGAAAAAAGATCAATGCGTCTTCAGATACCCATCTCCAAGTCAAGCACAAAGAGTAACCATCAGGTGATATAAATAAAGAAGAGACAGCAAAGAGAGGAAGAGAGGTCAAGGGGATACGAATAACGAGAGAGGAGGCGAGACGAGAAACTTAGTCTCCAGCTCACACGGTGTACTCATCCTCCTCTTCCTCCTCCTGTTAGACAATGACATACTTCTCCTCCTCTGCACAATCAAATTACTGTGACCTCAGAGCTTCAGCCAATGTTCTCATGCTTTGTCAACCTTGTATGTTTTTGTCCATACGTGTTTTGTATATTAAGGCCCAATGTGTTGCACTGCACTCTCACTGCTTATGTAATGCATGTACGCACACTAACACACACACACACACACACACACGCACTCGCACACACACACACGCACAGCTTTGCTTGCCTCATCAGAGGTCATTTGAAACACATCGCAAGGTGAGTCAACCGCTTTGCAGTGGCGCATACATCACCAGTCATTTTAAGGTGAGGGAGGGGTCAAAAGGACACTGCATCAAGGGACCACGCAGTGACACACACACACACACACACACACACACACACACACACACACACACACACACACACACACACACACACACACACACACACACACACACACACACACACACACACACACACTTTCACGAGTAACAATTCGTTGTCCATACATACAAAAAACAGTCAGTTTTAACTCAAAACACAGATACATAGGCCCTAACACACAAAAGAACCACAACAGTTTTGCAATATGTGTGAGAACTTAAACTTAAATATTCTCCCTCATTCATGAAAAAGGAGGAAATGATTTGGCAAACACACAAGTCATGCCGTGCACAAAAAAACAAAGCACTCATAATTAAGCATAATTAGAGCCTGATGTCATATGGCGTTTAATCTGACGTTCTATTCAATTCATCGTATTTTTTTGTTTCATTTGCCTGGAGAAAGAAAGCAGCAGCATCCTCAGCCGATATGGATGGCAGCAGAGAAACAAAGAGAATGACATAGAGGGAATGAGAGGCTGGGAGCTGGGACAGTCAAACACAGAGGATGAGGTGAGTGTGAGGGAGGAAGATAAAAGAGGAGGAAAGAATGGTGTGAGGAGGCTAAAGTGGGGCAAAGAAGAGGGAGGACAGCCACAAAACAGCTCAAAGGGGAGAGTGAGGTGAGCTACCCACGAGAGAAAGCGACAGACCAATACACAGAGAGAGAGAGAGAGAGAGAGAGAGAGAGAGAGAGAGAGAGAGAGAGAGAGAATAGTAGAATGCTGTTGAAAAGCAAAGATATAAATAAAGTGACTGATAGAAGGTAGTGTGTGTTTCTGTGTGAGTGCAAGCAAGTGTGTGTTTGTTTGGGTCCTGGCTCGCCTCCCGGGAGCAGATACTTCTGTGCTGCCAAAGTTTCACTGGTACTACCACCATGCCAGGGTCAATGCAGACACAGACACACAGACACAGACACACACACACACACACACACACACACACACACACACACACACACACACACACACACACACACACACACACACACACAGACATACACACACACAAACAAACCAGGGCATGGCATGGGATTAGCAACCATTAAAGAGACAGAAATGGGGAAAGAGACCGAGTGTAAGAGAGAGAAGGTGGAGGAATTTAAATCAGAGTGACAGTATTTAAGAGGTGAGAGCTAAAGAGATGAAGGTGGAAGAAGGGATTGCAGTGGGTATAGAAATAAATTAGATAGGGATAAATCAGAGAAAGGCAGAAAGATAGGGAGGAGAGAGAGATGGAGAGAGAGAGAGTTATAGAGGGGGAGAGAGAGAGAGAGATGTAGAGAGAGAGTTAGAGAGAGAGAGAGAGAAAGAGAGAGAGTTAGAGAGTGAGGAGAGAGAGAGAGAAATGTAGAGAGGGAGGGAGGGAGAGAGAGAGGGAGGACAGGAGGGAGGGAGGATCACTGGGCTCCGCGAGCATGCGAGGATCAGGAGCAACAGAATGAGACGGAGAGAGAGAGAGAGAGAGAGAGAGAGAGAGAGAGAGAGAGGATAGAGCGCGGTAAAAGGTTGGAGGAGAGCGCTACCGAGGACTAAAGGACTATCAGAGATGAGAGAGAGACAGCGAGAACAAGCATGCGGACTAAAGGGGATGATAAGAAAAGGTAAGTGACTGAGAAAGCAACGGAAGACAGTTGTTGGGAAAGATTACAGTGTGTACAGTAAGTGTGTGTGTGTGTGTGTGTGTGTGTGTGTGAGAGTGAAAGCTTACAAGCCTGAAATGTTTTATTATGTGTTAAAGATGCTCTATTTGGACCCCCTGAGGAATCTCTCCAGTCTTGTAGCTCGCGGCTATAGTTCTATATTTTCAAAGCAGCTCATTCAAGATTTAAGACACCGGCCAGAATTTGAATGGATGTCCTGGTGATTGATTGGAAACAAGCCACAGTAAGCCCACTGGACTAATGGATAAAATCCTGAGGTTTAACCTCTGGAACCCCCCCTCCCGTCTAAAAAAACAAAAACAAATCCACAGTAACTGGCTTATCTTGTTTCCTACAGACTCAGTGGTTTTGACAAAGGTGTGTGCAAATCTACTTCAGGAAGGCTGTTTATAGCAACAGTTCGTATGTGTATTTCTGTTTAAAGAAGTAGTCGGATCACTGCATCACAGTTTGTATGTGTATATGTGTTTATGTATGTGTGTGTGTGTGGCAGGTGAGTAATCCTATCCATCTGTCACAGTAGGATTTGCTGCATATGATTACGTCTGCGTGCCTTTGTGTACTGTATGTGCATAGTGCTTATTTTGTGTGCTTTAGCATGCAACATGAATTATACATTTTGCATTTAACAAGGAGTCCAAATGCCTCTGTTAATGTGCAATGTGTGTCTGTGTGTGTGTATGAGGGTTTGTTTGAGTGTCTGTTGCCCGATTGCTATTAAAAGCCTCTGAACCAATCGTCAGAACAGCTAGTGTAGCTTTAATATGGGATTATATTGCAATAACCCTTTTCTTATACACTAATGCTGCCCCTGTACATCTGTGTGTGTGTGTGTGTGTGTGTGTGTGTGTGTGTGTGTGTGTGTGTGTGTGTGTGTGTGTGTGTGTGTGTGTGTGTGTGTGTGTGTGTGTGTGTTCATGTGTGTGTGTGATGGAGAGAACAGCAAATGTGTGCAGAGACAGTGTGGATAAATGTGACCTGTGCTCTTTATTATTATATAAGCTCATCAGTCAGTCAACATAACCTAAAATAAAAGTTTGTGCATGTGTGTTTGTGCTTGTTTGTCTACGTAACACTATTTAACAGTCGTTCATTGGCACATACAGATGAAGTCAAGTCAAAAACAGAGTAAGGGAATAACCTTAGTCTCTCTTTTCTTTGTTATTTAGTTGAGTAATATTTAGTCATATTTAAAGACTTTTCTGTTTGAATCAATTTAGAAATGTTAGAGAGGAAGGTCAAAAATCCTGTTTACTTGATATATATAAACAACATTGACAAATATTGGACCTATAAGGATGGAAGCACATTTATAGATGAAAAAATCCATAATGCTCGGATGTATAGGGAGCTTGTTGTAGGTATGTGGTTTTCTTTGTTTTCGTCCTTGGATGAAAGCATGATGCAAAGCCAACATATATAGGAATTCGAGCCATATAACATCCATTCATTATTATTTGTTATCATCTTAATGTTTTATTTCCCAATATGTAGTGTTGTATATTTGCTTTAACTCATCAACTGAGAGAAACAAATCAAAACTTGAAGTCTTTGGGCAACATTTCAAAACCCTGTGTAAGATGTGCTTGCAAGTTATATGTCTCGGACTAAAATCATGCAGGCAGAGATAACATCCATTTTGGAAACAACTGCAGCATAGAAGGAGATAATCTGAAGAGGTATAATGCAAATTAGAGTCTAGGGAAACCCAATTAATAGGTTAGGGCATTTAAACGGCCTTGACTTTAATTACATCACTTTTCTCTTGAGAATGACGGATGATGGGGAGAAAGAGAGATAAAGGTTAAAGGAGATTGACAGCGAGACAGAGTCAGAAGAAATGTGTTCTTTTTATGTGCATCCTTGTGGGTGTGTGTCACTGACACCGGGAAAAGGTGATGAGATGCGGTGAGAGAGAAAAGGACTTAAAAGTCAGAAGGGCAGGGAGATGGATGAGTGGGAGGGAGGGAGGGAGGGAGGGAGGGAGGAAGGGCAGCAGGGGCAACAGGATGGAGAGATGAGAGGAGAAGAGATAGACTGGGGGGTTAATGATAGAGAGATTGGAAGGGATGTGTGGACAGGATGAGTGATATGGCACAGGAGAGAAAGATGAGATGATAAAGGAGGATAAAGAGAGAAGAGAGAGAGTGAAGACAGGTGAAAAGAAAGGATATAAAGAGAGAGAGAGAGAGAGAGAGAAAGAGATAGCGATTTGAGCAAAAATGCAAATACAGACTATACAGTATCACAATCTATGCAACGCTGCTAAGATGTGTATGTGTGTGTGTGTGTGTGTGTGTGTGTGTGTGTGTGTGTGTGTGTGTGTGTGTGTGTGTGTGTGTGTGTGTGTGTGTGTGTGTGTGTGTGTGTGGTCTTGCATCTGCAGCTCCTCCTCTAACTTATATGCTTAATTTTCCCCTGATGGCGCACAGGGTCTAGTTTTCCACTTTATCATGTTTATCTCTGATTATCAAATATTTGTAGGCAAATCTCATAAATATTCAGTTAAACATTGGCTCCTCTGCTCTGTTGCTCAGCTAACACACTATCCTCTAGCCAACAACTAAACAAATGAATTAAGCCGGCAGATGGATTCGTCAATGATACACTCTTTGTCTGTATTTCACCCCTTTCCTTGTTACAGGTGCTTAACTGGTTGTAAATACACCTGCACCATAAAACCTAACAGAATTCATTTTTTTTCCTCTGAGGGCCCTCTGACTGGAACACTTGAAATTACTTTGTAACAAGTCATATCTTTCACTCGTAATCAAATAAAAGGGGCTAAAATCTTTCAAGAAAAAAAAGGTTCAAGTTGGATTTGTGTAAAAGAGCCTAAAACAGGTCCTCAATTAATGAGTTCACATGTGTGGAAGAGAAAAAATGAAGACAGAAGTGAATTAATATTCTGATCTCAAATGGCCACTGATCTCTGGATGGAATCACTTGAAACTTTAAGATGCAACTGATGTTCATGCATGCAAAGTGCAACTGAAAAGCCTCAAACCCTTTCTAATTAATTCAAATTAATATAGTTATCATTTTTCCTCAAAGAAGCTAGTCTGTTTTACAGGTCTAATGGAGAATTAAGTAATCTCTGACTAAATTAATTTCCTGCTTTTGCCGTATTGATGCATCACTGATTAAAACATGCACACGCGCACACGCACACACACACACACACACACACACACACACACACACACACACACACTACACAGTTTGTGCAGAGGCAAGGACTGTTGGCTCACAACAACTTATAGCTTAGAGGGTCTCTAGACACATGATGGCAAAACTCAGAATCCTGGAATTCATTCATCTTCGGAGCAAAGTTAAATTCTCATGAGCAAATCAAAGATGGTGGACCAGATTGGAACGTAAATCTATCATGAACACACGGTACAGAGTGTGCGGTAGAGCAGTGGCTACCAAAGTCGGTGCCTTGAGGACAGGCGGTGGATGCCTCAAGATGTATCATATTGCTAATTGATGGTGCCTTTTTAAAGTTACAAAACTTTCAAAAGAGCTAATGACTTGATATCCTTCTGTAGTAACACAACATGCTTTCCAGCTCGGTAGATTCTCAGGAGCTCGGCAGATCAGAAAAATAGTGACGGTCAGAGGAAGCGATGGAAACCTTTGACACGCTGAACAGAGCTCAAAGAAGTGATAACACATCTCAGCCCTCAGGTCTGAAGTCAGACTGACCATTACTTGGCTGAACAGACGGGTTCTGTATGCTGTAGAACACGTTTATGTATCATTGTCACACTGACTGTGGTATTCCCAACATCATATATGTATGACGTGGCTCTCTCTTCTCAAGTACGCATGAAAACAAAACAAGAAACTGACTGTCAGTGGGGTCAAAACCTGCAGGTTGTGCTCTCTCTCCACATCAACAGCAGGCTCACATGTCCTATTAAAATGCCTGCAACATTTTTGTTAATCTGTCCTTGTACACCGTAACATTAACATTAATTAAATTTGATTTAGGAGAAACACATTAAGTTAAGTTAAGTTAAATATTATCTAATATAATATTGCATCCGAAACTGTTAAAACCGATGAGCATCTTTGTAGGCTACATTTATATTTATGTTGTACTGAGGTTTGGATGGACATGACAGACATTTGCGGCAGTCTTGTGCAGTTTGGGATCCATCGGCGTAGAGCACAGTCCTTTCTATTATTCTATTTACTATAAAATAATGTTCTGTGTTTTCATTGTTTGCACTAGCTGCCTTAAAGAGACACTTGAATTTCTTAGTTTCACTGAAGCACACGTAATCTGCCCCACACAATGCTTCAATGAGAACCAACCTTGGATTATGTAGGGTTGGCCGACATACTTGGCTTTTGAGGGATGAACATTTGAATTTGTGTCTCTTCTGTTGAAATGCTGATTAAAGTGCACTGTCCCTGAAAAAATACAGTTGAACCCAATTAAACTGAAAACAAAAACAGACTGCAGAAAGCTGAGCAGGTTTCCGGGTTGTTTTGATGATCATTACTGGATCCCTCCTTTTGTCCGAAGTGCAGTGGTAAATGTTAAACTGTACCATGGCACTTTGAGAAAAGGTGAAACCAATTATGTAAACAAAAGGAAAAAAACATTTAACAGGTGCCCACATACTGTATATCTGCAATGCAGCATGCAAATACTGGATATTTGCAGACATGTATTGTTCATTGA
Source organism: Anoplopoma fimbria (assembly GCF_027596085.1). Taxonomy (NCBI): domain Eukaryota; kingdom Metazoa; phylum Chordata; class Actinopteri; order Perciformes; family Anoplopomatidae; genus Anoplopoma; species Anoplopoma fimbria. The sequence goes on from NC_072452.1 coordinate 13,582,312, forward strand.
CAAGCAGATATGAAACTAATACTAGTATTTGCTACTGCTACTACTACTGACAGAAAACTAAGCTCTTTTCTCAGACAGGTAACTAAACGTATTACACATAAATGTAGAACATTAAAGCTAAAACACAAGCTGCCTTATATTTCTAAAGAAGATTCTCAGTAATTCCGCTGAGTTTCCTTTTTACCATGTTCGTTCAGGTAAAGCAGAGCAGTCGTATCTGTAATGAGCTGTTCAGTCCAACTGACCTGTCTGACAGCTCGTCTGCTGATCACCCCGGCATTTTTTTTTAGCCATCAATCAAATCAAAACAAGTTGGAGAAGAGGTCTTAATAATCTAACAGCTCATACTCTTAGCTGATCGTTGTGACTCTTGTGCTGACATCACTCCAACTTCTTCCTACAATTATTCATTGACAAATACCTCTGCAATCTGTCATGTTATTGTGTGTTATTATTGTGACTTCTTGCTATGATTCATATCTATGGAAATATAAGATATGTTGCAAGAACTCTTGCAGACTTATTCACACTGATTTGGGGAGTGCCCTCAAGAGTAGAGCCACCAAAACCTAAATATCAAATGCTAAAAAAAGTTGTATTTTGCTGCTTTGAGCCCAGACAGCAGAGAAAGAAAACTGACTACAATACCCAACATTCAGTTTGTGCCCTGTCTCTAAGGGCCAATAAAGGGTTGCGATTGTTCTGGTGGTGAGTGGGCGAGAGACAGTGATTGAGTAAAGCAGTGTGATTACGGGGCAGTAAAGCGAGTCTCAGTTTCCAACCGGCGGTTAGAAAATGAGGCTCACCTTGAAAAGACAGGGGACTCGACTCGCTGGAGCATTCAGTGCTCTGTGACCACTGCAAAGGCGTGGGTGCACACTCATTCACTAACACACACACACACACACACACACACACACACACACACACACACACACACACACACACACACACACACACACACACACACACACACACACACACACACACACACACACACACACACACACACAAGGCCCCACTGAGACTGCCTCAACTGTAGACAATTCTTGAACAGCCCAAATCCACCGACTGGTAAATTAAACTCGTTGCAAGTACAAACAGATTTTATAAAATGCCCAACCCTGTCAGGAAACTCCCTACTGTTTAAAGTCTGTGTGTGTGTGTTTGTGTGTTTGTGTGATGACAGATGCTCAAGCACACTTGCAGTGCGTATTGATTACTGACGAGCAGTGTGTGTGGCTTCCCTCATCTTCCTCCCTTTTAATGTCTGTGTCTTCATGGAACGCTTCCCTCTCTGCCATGCTTCTCTCTTTATTCTTTAACCAAACACTTTTGGAGATTTCAACTTAGGAAAATTAGCCTCTTCCTCACACACACACACACACACACACACGCACGCACGCACGCACGCACGCACGCACGCGCACGCATCACTTTAATCTTGACTGTGATCCTTCTCCTTCATCTGTTCTCTCCCCTTATCCCTCCACCACCTCTCTGCTCCTCCCGTTGCTGCTGTCTCTCCCCTGCGCTCCTCTTTTGTCGCCTCCCCTTCATCCCCCCAGCAAACAGAGTCACCTCCCATTCTCCTCCCCGCTCATTTTGCACAGCCAGAGGTGCGATGTGGGCGAGAGTTTAAGATTAAATATAGAGACAGAGGAAAGAGGAGAGGGAGAAACACACAGTGCATCAAAGACAGCATGACAGAAATGGAAAAAGGGGGCGTTGAGTGGAAAAAAAGTGTGACAACAAATACAGGTAACGATGAAAGACGAAGGCGACAGGAGGAGATTGGTATCCAATAAGATGTGGAGAGGGGGAGAGAGAGAGAGAGAGAGAGAGAGAGTGCAAGAGAGGTGTAGAATGATGAAGAGAGACAGGCGTGTGAATCAGAGACACTGACTTCTGAAGATATGGTGCCACTTTCTGCCTGACAGCCTGCAGGTCAGGGGTGAAGAGAGAGACTTGAGATGGTAGGCTCACACACAAACATGCACTCTCACACACATAGATAGGCGGTGAAAGCAAGGAGGGAGAGAGAGAGAGAGAGAGAGAGAGAGAGAGAGAGAGAGAGAGAGAAAGAAAGAAAGAAAGAGGAAAGTTGGTTGCAGCATGTGCTCTGGTGTCTGTTGTGGCTGCTGGTGTGAAGACAAATGCTTGGAAATGAGCTGCAGTGAAATTACCTTCAATTGACTTAGTCTGAATCATCCCAAGGCAGCCCTCTTGACAGCCCATATGCACACTCAAACATGCACATCTGCGGTCCTCAGGCTCTCCATCGCACACACAAACACCGGCTCTCTCATTCCATCTTCCCCCTCCTTCAATTTCTTCTTGCAAACAACAGATCTCCCTTTCTGGCTGCAGCCTGTTTTGCAAATAGATTGCACCTGGAAGGATATGTGAACTGTTGGTCAAGACATGTGTGGTCCACTCCAGGATAATTTTTTTACCACTGTTGCCGTGGCAACAACTTATAAACAGTCTGGACTGTCAATTATGTGTGACCCCCCTGCTAGCTCCCAAGCAATCTAGCAGTCCTTGAGCCAAACACACTGTCAAGATATTCAAATAAATAACAGCAATATGTCACTGAAGTAGAAATCCTTTGATCTATAGTGCCTTACATAAAGCGCTTACGTTTCCAAGCTCCGCTGGCTGTCAGTGAAGCTCTCGAGCACAACTGTGTCCCAGGAACTTTGTCATGAGCACCAAGCACACAGTGTTGTGTGACACCTTGTAGAAAGTTTCATAAAGTAGAGCTACAGACTGAGAACAGTCTAAATTTAAACCGTTCCCAATTCTAGACAGCGGTCCATGGGCAGGCCCACCAGCATAATAAACTATATTCACTCAGTTTTAATAATTCATGACATTAAATGAAAACTGAAATTCCAAAGAGATTGACAAAATTAATTACCCTTGCTGTCAGTGGAAAAAAAAGAAATAAAGGGGCTAAAATGCCCATTTCTATTCTGCTCATGCTGTCAAAACAGCATGTGACATCCGGCCTTAAAAATGAGTCGAGATCACACAGACTGTGTGCATAACTCTGATCCTGAATACATATGAACTGTTGGTGCAGCAGTCACCCAGTACGAGTCTGCTACTGAAAAACATCTTTAACAGCTAGGCCACAGCTGAAAGGCCCATCCCTCAAACGTAGAAACCTTGAGCATGAATCCGATGTCTGCATTTGCTTTTGAGACCAGCCTCCTAATGGATTTTTTTCTCAGTATCTCATGAATCTTTTTATTAATAGGTGAACCGTATTTCATTTATTTTGAAAAATAAACTGTTCTGTTCCAACCTTGACCCTACAGCCAGACTCTGTGTTGTGATGTTGCACCAGCTGGCATAAAATAACCCCTTTTTCTTTTCTGTGTGTGTGTGTGTGTGTGTGTGTGTGTGTGTGTGTGTGTGTGTGTGTGTGTGTGTGTGTGTGTGTGTGTGTGTGTGTGTGTGTGTGTGTGTGCGTCTCATCACACAAAGGACTGCAATGAAAGGACAACAATGTGGTGAAGATAGGAGGAAAAAGAAATGCAGTCTGCTGTCTGATGTCTTGGACTGGCCTAATTTCATGCCTAAATTATCTTGTGTGAACAGTTATTTTCACACAAGATAGACATCTGTTGGAAATCATAAATATTCAGAGATCAACAGCATTTTGGCTCCACTAGTTGGGCAAGGGTCTGGTTTAAATGCAGGTGGAGAGAAAGACAATTGCTGCAACTTCTGACTTGGCTGGACAACTTGTCTTAAATTGATGCTTGTCTTTAGTTCAGAGAAACTTTGAAGTCACAAAGCAATGGCATAGGATTTTAAACCACCGCTCATAATGTTTTGCTCTTCATACAGTATAAATTGAGTTTCTCACCTGCAACCTCCATTTACTCTCTTTTTTGTCATTTTTTTCTTTGACGTGTCCACACAATGTGTGCTACGGCAATGGCCCAATTTCCTCCTTAAGATAAATTTTGACCCATTTTTTATCAACTAATCATAGTGTCATTGTGCAAGTATTCTGAGTCATTTCTCAAGTGAATTCTAACGCATACCAAACATAATAATACAAAACCAGATGAGGCTTTAACATATCCTAGCCAGGCATTCAAATACATTTTCCTGCACAACACTCATTTAATTAAAAAGCAAAAGATATATTAACACTGAGTTCAGTCAACATGAGTGTCTTCCTCAATGAAAAGATTGTTGCAGAGCTTATCATTATGCTGAACTCATTAGACAGATTTCCAAACTGCTTCCATGAGAGATGTTGAGGGATGATGCATCATCAGTTTACATGCTGCTGTGGGAGGCCAACATAACCTAATTTGAAATGCGTCACGCTGTGTCATCACGTAATAAAAGACCACAACAACATCTGTAGTCCTAAATTTATAAGATTTAATGACATAGCTCCTTGGGGTGTGCGCAAATTGTGACCATAGAGATATAAACTATTACCCTTAAGATGTCCCTAGTCCTCTCTATTACCTCAAGAGAAACAGCTTGATGAGATTTAGAGTTTTACCTCTCTAACTCCCACCCACCTGCTGGTCTAATAAGAGGTTGATAGAGTTCTATCGATCCGGTCACTGTGTGTATTCGGTTGAGGTTGAAGCTTTTATATGGTGCTTTATGTGCCTAATGTCCGTGTCTTTATTCCATGTCTCCCTCCTTTCTTCGGTCGTTTCTCTCATTCATTGCCTCTCTCTTTCTCTCTCTCTCTCTCCAGAACAAACCCGCAATGCCCAGAGACTCCATCCAACTCATCATCTACGGGACATTGGTTAGAGGCTGAGAAAAGCCTTGACTGAGATGTCCAATCAGGAGTAGCTAATCTCATGAAGAGGTCATTATTGGAAGGACATTGAGAGTTTAAAATCTTATTGGATATTGAATTCCTGTCTCCAGCTTTCACATATGCACGCTCTCACACTGCCTCACATACCCACTAATTCAATTGGGTAAACAAAAGCTGTAACCATTCCAGGTTTTTTATTGGATGTTATCCTGCTGACGTGAGCTGATGTCACTGCTTGCCTCCATCATGTTCGGCTCCTCTGGGGGCTGAGCCAACCTGCAGAGGATTATGGGAAGGAGGGTGGCTGATCCAACCAATCCAGTGCCTGCGCTGGGGGTTCCCCTGGCAGGGGGGCGATGGGGGCCGCTGTGCAGTGTCGGGGTGCAAACATCTCCCGGACTGCGGACTCTCCCCTCCATCAAACGGCACGGCAGCCAAGCGAACAACAAACATCAGCAACTCACCATGGCAACAGCCAAAACAACGACAGCGGAGACGGGGGGACTCATCAGAAGTGACAGCAACAGTCTGCCAGTGTCCAAGGAGAGATCTCAGAACGAGATCAACAGCCTGACACAGGACGACATGGGGTCACAGGGGTCAGGCAGCGGAGTTTACTGCCAGATCAAAAGTATGAACCCCAAGGACACGAGAGATAAAAGGACAGCTCGGTATACAAATGGCAGTGTGGTGGCCTCGGATGCGGTGGGAGGGGTTTGCACTGAGGCCACAGAAGGTCAGGAGCCTCCCAGAGAGAGGAGGAGGGTGCAGTCTCTGCGAGGGGAGGGCCATCGCTCGGTATTAAAGACCGGGAGTGTTTGTACGACCGTGCACGCCACCCCACCGCGGCCCTGTAGGGTGATGGCGACTTCCCCGCCCAGCCTCTGTGGGACATGTGGGAGGAGACGATCACAGATTACACCGTGCACGGGAGCATGTCGCAGGAAGGCTGTCAATCAAATAACAGCCAGTCAGACTTTACCTAATCCGCCACGGAAACCCAATCAGTCAAGGAAAGAATCTACTGTGGAATCTCAGCATTGCACCAAAAACACAGACACAGCAAACACCTCCACACACGCGTCAGCAAAGACTTCTCACATACCACAGCTGTCACACACTATACCAAAAACACACAGCTCCCATTCCAACCACACGTCACACACCAGGAACAAAACCACAGAGTCAAAGCAGCAGACACGGCCTTATTCGGCCGACTATACTCATTACAAGGACTCAGCCACGCAAACAGCAGACATGCACAACAACACAGACAGGACCACAGCTACCACACATACACAGCGACCACACACACCATCTGCAGAAGCAATAGAGCCACATAAGACTGACATAAACAAGTATGATTTGACAAAAATCCAGCACACTGATGAAAACACACACCAACGCGTATCAGTCCGTAGCTCTTTTAAACATCCGGCTCCTTCCCTCCACTGTGACTTAAAATCTACCGACACCCCACCTCTACCACCAAAAAACTCTCCGAAACCCGCTCGGTCCAAACCGGCCACACCTGTAGCGCAGACTAAAAACACCCAAGAGGAAATACACACACCCAAACAAACACCCTCGGAACGGATCAAACTCAAGGACTACGCGAAACAGAAGAGCAGATCATTTGATGACCACACTCTGCCTTGCAAGACTCATATAAAAGCACAATGTAACGGGGCTCCGGGAGGGTTGTTGGTCGGACCCGCAGGGAGCAAACCACGCGGGCTGGAGAGACAGTTGCAGAGTGTGGAGGAGAACCTGCAGTCCAATCAGGAGAAGATCAAAGTGCTCCTCAACGTCATTCAAGACCTGGAGAAGAGCAAGGCCCTCAGCGAAGGGTGAGAGAGGGAAGTGAATGGGGGAGTAAAAGAGGAGGAGCTAGCGGGATTGAAAAAAGAAACGGAGGATGTTGTCTGATATGAGACGAAACTAGAGGGTTAGACACCAAGACAGAGAATGAAAAGAGAGAGGCAAGAAGATAAGGATGAAAACAGAGATAAGAGATGGAGGACAAAAAGATGCAGAGATATTCATTGCAACAGCAAGTGCGTCAGTTTGGAGTGAGAGAGTGTGAGGACGAGGAGAAGGTGTCAAGGGAGAGCACTGAGACTAAGAAGAGAGTATATATTTGAGTTTTTATAGAAATATATACCGACAGGCTTTCAAGTCTGTGTAATAGATTTCAAATGTCAGGCCAGGGGAGAATTGCTGTAGTGTGTGTGTGTCTGTGTGTGTGTGTGTGTGCGATCCAATCTTGCAGGGATACATATATATGATACCCGCCAGCCTTTAGTCAATGCTAGTAGCTTCTTCCTCTGTTCCTCCACCTTAAAGGGTTTGTACTCCCCACAGCAACAGTGTCCCTAAGAGACATCTTAGCCGCCCACCAACGCAAACTAATCAGTTCTTTCTTTCTCTCTTCTGCCAATTCTTTTATAGTTAAACTGTCTTCTCCTGCTCCACATCCATTGTTTCTATCCTCTTCATAAATCCCAGGGGTCTTTCTCTACACACTTCATTTCAATCAACGGCCTCCCATTTATTTGAGGCTTTTTAACTCTCTTCAAGCTATTCAACCCTTTCTCCACCTCCGCTTTCACACCTATCCTTCCTCCATTCTTAATTAATACCTTTTTCTCTCCTCGTCCCTGTTTCTTTCTTCACCTCATGATTCATGTGAATCATGCCTCTAACAACTAAATGAGTCATTTTTTTCCTCTCACCATTTTGTGATCTTCCCCCTTCTCTCTGCCCAGACAACCTGTCCATCACTCACTCCTGCTGTCATGTGTTAGCTGTCACTCTGTTTGTTTCTATTACTTCCAATTCTTTGACTCCTCTTCCTCCTTCTCACCGTTTCACCTCTACTGTCAGTAATTATTCTCCTGTAGTTTATATTAGATGTCTTTCTCCCATCCTAACTCATAACCCCAGTCTTCTCTTGGTTGGTGGTCTTCTCAGCCAAAACACCCTAAAACTACAGTTGTTCTAATATTGGGAAGGAACATTGTTTTATCAGATCATCTCCATATCATTTTGCCTCGTCTTCTCCACAATGTTCCATATTTCTCCACTCAAACGCCCTCTTATTTACTCTTTACTCATGTTTTTTAGCCCCCTTCTTTCTGTGTAGGGTTAACAGATGTCTCTAGCTCCAGACTAATCCCTTTCAGATTACCTTTGAGAAATGCAATTAATGTGTAAACTGCAAAATAAAGCTCCTAAACTGTGTAGCGTAGTGTATACGCTGTCCTGCCCCTGTGTGAGTCACTGTTTAAGAGTGTGTGTTCATGTTCCTCAGTGTGTGTGCGTGTGTGTGTGTGTGTGTGTGTGTGTGTGTGTGTGTGTGTGTGTGTGTGTGTGTGTGTGTGTGTGTGTGTTTGCTTACATGCCCTGTGATAAATTAGTGACAAACAGGGTAAAAAGAAAACAAAAGAAAAGGGGAGAGACAGAAAGAGGGAGCAATTGAGAGATAGACATAAAGATAGAAAAAGTAATAGAACCAGCAAGTAAGAGGGTCCAATGTATCTGATACTGAGCCAAAAATGAAAGCGCTTTAAGTGGGCGGCTGTGATAAAAATGTCAGCTGAGCTAAGAGGTTGTCGCTGTGCTCAGCTCCTTGTTTCTCTTTTCTCTCCTGAAGCAGATAGTTGTCTTCTCTTTTGCGCTTGTTGTCTTTGATAAAGACCGGTAGGGGAGAAAGAAATGATGCCAGTCACACAGTGTCCCTCCATGTAATTAAAATGTCTATTTTAGCAACATCAGTCAGCTACTCCCTCATCTGAACAGTTCAGTAAAGGGGCAGCCAAAATGTCTTGGCAAAATAAGGCGTTCTAATTAAACAGCAGTCAGCACAAGCTTGTCAGATGTTTTAATCTGACTTTATTTTCCAAGAAGTCTCCAGCTCAGGCTCTGCAGTCTTGTTCAATCTTGACAACACAGTTTCTATGTGCAATAATGTTTTTTCTTTTTCGTTTATGAACACAATTTTTTTAAATAGCTAGAATAAAGGATACAAAGATAATGTTCATTGAACACTGTGGTTATGATATTTGTTTCATGTTATGTTTAGCTCCCAACTAAACCTACCTACACAGTCACTGCACACAGTCCACACAGGCTACCCACCAGGACTATTCAGGTGAAGTCCTGAATTGTCCTATTGTAGTACATGCTACTAAACATCACAAGCTATTTTGTGCCCTTTGACAACCCCCAGAGAACACACCCGATGTTGCTGCATTAAGTATGTGGAGGGACCAAAAAAAACTGTGACACCAGCAGTCAAGAGACCGAGACTCTTTCCAGTAAAGAAAAACAAGGCCTGTTGTTTGTGCAAAAAAATCTATTTCTAACCATGTTCCTCTGCTGTTCATCAGCATACAATGTTAGGTCTGGATAAGTTAAAGATTTCAGTGGCAGATACCAAAACCTGATATTAATCAATATTATTTAATAAAGAGAAATCATTTTTCAAAGATGTCAACGCTATAAATACACAATATCATTCTTAAAAAAAGGTATTTGTAACATCAGCTGTGTAAATGCAATCTAGATGCACAAATATGATCAATTAATCTTTTTCTGCGAGTGTGTGCTAGTGTTTTACATCTGTTGTTTCTGCAGTCGCAGCTCATACAGAACTGGTCAGGACATTAACAACTGCCCCACCTGCCAAAAGACAGCCTGCATCATCTACAGGTAACCTGATACAGATAATGAGCTTACTGCATTACATTACCCAACAATGACAACTCATTCTTTCCTGCAGCAGAATAAACCACCCTGGAACTTCTCCAAGGCAACTATATGCCTTTTGTAGCCTTGAAAATGTTCCATTTCACATTGTTTTTCTCGCAGGTTATTCATGTTCATTCACTTATTCAGCACATCTTTCTTAACATTTTATTTTTCATTAGCCCTTCTTCCTGGTATCCTGCTGTCTCTGCCCTTTTCCCCCACTCTGATAATTGTGCTACTCATACAATATATCCCTATTATACGAAAAATATGAGACTGGTGAGTGATCCGCCTCATCAATATTGAAAGAGATTAGACGAGGATGCTCTCTCTAGGAAAGTTATTTACACATAAAAGAATCTTCTGTGCAAACAAGCAAATTAATTCAGCACCTAAATGATGTGTCTTTCCCGTTCCAGTCTTCCCTCGGGTGTGTGACCTAAATAAGTAATTGCATTCTTAGATCCTCTGCATTTTACAGTGCTGCAACCCCACCATCTGATACCACATACTGTAGTTTAATCCTCCCATCACCTCATCCCATCACTCTCTTATTCTCATCATCTTGTGCCTGCTCAAGCTCTCTTTCTTTCATGTCTAACTTTCAATCAAACTGGTTTCCTGCGTACATCCGTGCCTCATTCCATCTGTCACATTTCAAAGATAAAACCACTTGCGCCCCACTCCCACCCAACCTCCAGGACTCTGCTCTGTCTGTGCACTGCACCTCACACAAGCTGGACATGTGTGGTTTCACATATACAGTAGCTCCATGGATAAAAACAGAAACAGAAAATGTTTACTTGCTGTAACTGGAATAATCCGGCATTAAAACCTCCTTTTAGTCCCAAAGGTTTGTGTGTGTGCATGTATCCGACAAAAGCCATTCTTAAAGCTAAATCTGCTTGTTTACAATCATATGAATATAAACTCTCTTGCAGGCCGCAGGCACATTTTATAAGGCCTTTATCTCTCCAGTTCTCTCTAACCCAGCAGCCCCACATGCATCCCTCCTGCATTTTCCCTTTCCATAACTTCGTTGTTAAATATCTCTCTTCAACTCACTCTTCCTCCGATTCTCTCCTCCCATTGATCTTAATTAACACAGCAGGCTCCTTAGCCAAGTAATAATGAACTCCAAGGGGAAAGGACTGCCACTTGGTAACACACTATTCCATCCATATATCCATACAGATGTACACAGATGGGAATGAACACACACAAACTTCCCTCACTTTACACATAATCATACGTAAGCACATACAATTAAAAATGAAAAACCTACAACTTGCATTACCTCAAAAAATGCTCACAAACAGCATTAATATGATGAATCTTAAAATAGTCTGCTGTTCAAGAAGTCTTTTCTCACATGAATATGATGGAACTGAATTTTGAATAAGCAACAATACAGGGAAAAAACTTCCAAATAGCATCAAAGCTCTGAATATGTATAGTATAGTATAGTATGTACACAATACTTGTACAAAACTGTATGGACTTACATAGCAATGCAAAAAAACCCACTTAACCACAATAATTAAGACCATTCCATACTTTCATGTCTCTGGATTTAGATATCTACAGACATTAAGGGGATTTTTTTAAGGGCCTGGGGCTTCCCTAATCTGAAGAGTGTGTTGCTGCTTGCTAGTCGCATCGTTATCAACCAATTGAAAGATTTTCTTTCCTGCTCTAGTTCCCTTCATTTGTCTTGCACACATGCACATATAATAATGCATACACGCTAATTAATCCAATGATAAGGGGAATCAGCTTTTATGGGATACGTCTGTGCACGCTTTCCATATGCATAGTTGCATGCACACACCAATACATACCGACATATAAAAGATATACTTCACGCTATTTGAAGGACTTCAATGACTTGGACAGATATGCAGAATCTGCTTCATAATCATATTTCTTCTCATATATTGGTAGAAGTTTTTTTTACAAAAGAATTACACACATTATATAAGCGGAAAATATGTTCAGTGGCCCACTATGACATACACACAAAAGTCAAAAGCTCCATTTGTTTGATTAGACGGCCTTATCAAACCCACAGAGTGGATTCTGGGTAAAGAGGATGGCAGATAGGGGAACAGAGACACACAAGCGGAAGATAAATTACTTGTGGGGCTATAACACTCATCTTAATGAATTGTGGTGAATTTTTTTTTTGATGTGGGCTTGCTGCCTGAAGATGTTTTGCCATTGTCTGTCCTTATTAATCTGCATGCTGAGAGACAAGGGGGTGAGGAACTTTTGACAGCTCCTCTGGTTTTACCCCAAAGCTTAAACAGCTCAAACACAAACACACACGGAGACATATGTATGCACAAATACACACCGACAGTAACACCTTAAAAAAATGACTCTACTCATACACCCAGCTAATATGTAATAGATATAACAACGCAAAACCTAAACCATAACCCTGTCAACTACATTTAAAACATTCACCCTCACTTAAACTAAAGGTAAAGGTTTAAAATACTGACAGGTTTTCACAAGGATAGAAGCAACAATAACACACAGTCACGCACTAAGTTGTGAAGAAGCGAAAAATGACAGCTTGCACACCGAATTAAGAGCAGCAGCTTTTCCCATTGTGCCACAATCCCATGAACAATAGTGAGAGAGGTGGATATGGGCAGAGACAGGCAGTTAGAGAGGATAGAGAGAGGGGGAGGTCGGAAACTAGTGAAGTGTGTGGCTAAAGAAAGACCCAACAAAGAAAAGTCCTCTGCTCCAAAACATAAATTGAGTAGATGTGGGAAAGGTGCACCACTTTATCTTTCCTTATATATATGTTGTGTGTGAGTAGTAATACAGAAGTACATCTCCTTTATCATTTATTCATGGCAGCCATCTCCCTTCCTCTATGCCCATCGGAGCTTTTACTTTCTCCTCTACTCACTCCATCCCTCCATCCCGGCACTCCTTCTCTGGGAGACGAGGCCTTTCTGCTGTTCTCCTCTTCTGGTCTATGGTGGCACTCATCCTCTCCTCCTTTACCTCCCTGTCTTTTTGTTTCCCTCCTTTTTGACCTACTCTGCCCCTGTGTTATTAAAGCTTGCCTTTCTTCCATGTATCCATCCCTCCATCTCCCAGAGGAGAGTCAGCTTCTTTCCTCTCTCTTTATAAAAGTCCCTGCATGTTTTTCCTTTTCTCCCTCGCTCAGCCGTGGGCTTGTTGTGGAAAGATGCACACGTTGGGTGTCAGGGGAGCACATATGTGTTTGCACAGCATGTGTGTGTGATGTGTGTGTGTGTGTGTGTGTTGGGTCGTTGGAATACATAGAGGAGGGGAGGGTGTGTTGTTGTCTCTGCTCTCCTTGCCTCATCATGTGGCTCATTAACTCCAGATGCCGGGCCCTATGCAGCTCCACCCCTATAA